>NC_058382.1:22273805-22413805 GCF_018350175.1 Felis catus
GTAGTGAATCGCCATGTGGTTGCGCCCTGTGAGGTGTTATCAGGTGCCACTCTCTGCAAGCTGGCCTCACCGCCAGGGACCCATCTCACAGCCCGTTGCCAGGGAATCGGGGGGAAATGGCATGGAGCAAAGCTGCACAAGGGACGGAGAGCGATCAGCCAGGCCTGAGCCCAGTCGTGACCACAGAAAGACTTCCAGAGACTTCCAGTTGCCCAGCTGTCTGGAGAAGAGAGACCCCGAGAACCATGAACCTCAGAGAATGCTGTAGACTTTCCCAGCAGGCCTCCACCCTTCCCAATAGTTGACTATGAGCTGCAGTTACCAGTTCTCATTTAACCGAGAGGGGCACTCAGGGCCTAGAGACCCCCCTCCCCACCATGGAGCAAGAAAACCAAGATGGCACCCAACGCAAGAATTCCTCCCCAGCTGGAATTGACCACCAGCTCTTTAAGTCCTTAAAAAAAAAAAAAAAAAAACTTCTCTTTGTAAACCTTTCTCCCACCCTATTTCAGTCTTTGGAACTTATGACTGATAATCCTCTTTGTTTCAAGAAAGGCATGGTTCATACGAAAACAAAAAAAAAAATGTTCACAAGATTACATGGAGAGATCGCCAAGTCCCCCCAAAACAATGCCCTAACAGTCAAGTTCATCTCAGTCCACATTCTGAGTATTTTTAGGGTAATGCTACCCTTTATGCACCAAGCTAATAGAGAAAAACCAAACACCTCTATCCCTGAAATGCAGCAGGTGGAATCCTAGATTCTGCTCTCGGTTCTAACACTTGCCTCCAAAGGTGAGAGAGGGCACCTCCCTCGAGATGTGTTTCCTAAGTTCTCCGGGACATCACCATCCATCAGCCAGAGCCCGTGTTAATACAGGCCTTCACATAATGAACGGTATACTTTGCAGATTTCTGTTTCCAGAAAAGAATGATTTAATATCATAAAATAAAGCTTCAGACCTCCATGCCAATTACTGTGTTTAAGTCATCGAAAGCCACCCAGGAAGGTTAGGGGAGCATGCTAGTGTTAAAGGAATGTGTAACCCATCTGCAAAGAGAGGCCAAGTTCTGCTGCTTTCTGGGTAAAAAGAGCAACTCGCTAAAAGCTTCAACATAGTGAGAAGAAAATGTCAGACGCCACAACCTTATTGCATTGGCAATAAACATGAGCCAATAACTAAATCATTGTCGCTGGTTCTACTTGTGGGTCAGGCTGAGAAATACTGAAACACATAATCAAGTTCTTACTGTATTTTAATAGAAAAAGGAAAACCAGAGAGATCACAGCCTACTGACGATTCCTAAAAGTTACAAAGCAAAGCAATGTGTAAGGAGAAGGGGTCCCAAATGAAGGAGGAAGGTCTTGGTTGCACTGGCGGAGTAGAAAAGGAAAAGAGGAAAGCACACCTTCCTAACTAACCTTCTGTTAGTCCCCACCCGGGGGTCTGCTCTGAGACCCCAAACAGAAGTTTCCAATAAGGAAACAGTAACACCTGAACACAACAGCCATGCCTCACTCAGCAGTGGCTAGGTTTAAAAAAAAAAAAAAAAAAAAAAGGCAGTATTTCACAGGTCAATCAAAAAAAAAGGTAAAGTATTTAAATTATTTTAACTTCAAATATTCTTCAAAGCTGTAAATATATGTGAGGGAACTAATTGTAAACTTCTCCCAGAAACCCAAATCCAAATTCATGTTGCCGCGTGAATTCAAAGCTCATAAATTACATCCTTCCAAGTAAAGCGTCCGCTGTTAATAAAACACCCGCCCCAGAGAACTCAGAAGGCCTGATCCCAACTAAAAGGATTCATGCCTTTAGAATTCCGGGCATATATATTATTTTTTTGTCGGTTCTCTCAACTTCTCTCAATTACTGATGTTCTCTACGTAATGAATTTTCTGGGGGCTGATGTGTGATTATGGCTATATTTTTATCTATATGTTTTGTGGTTCTTGTACTTAAGCTCTTTGCTCACAAATCCTTTATTAAAAGTACTAAATTGTAAAAAGCACATTCATATTTCATTCAGTGTTCCACACAGAAATGTGAATTTCTGCAGCAAACACAGCTGCATAGAAAAGTTACCATAAAATAACACACTAGACTATAGATCTCTGCACTTTGAACATTTCAGCTCACAAGTAACTTTACTGGAACTAGGCTTTCCAGAACACTGCCATCTTCTTCCTAACACAACTCCTAACCATCTTTTCCAGGTTGCCCGTCACAATCACAGGCTCAGCATTCACTATGGATCACGTGCACTTTTAGGCAAAAGCCAAAAACAAACCCATAGATGTCCCAAACTGGGTATGCACAACTCTGAGACCCCTGAGAGTTTCCATATTCGAGGTAGGAACCTAACAAGCCCAAGACTCCATCTCCATTTTGATATGTTATCTCATGAGTCTTTAGATCTTAACCTGAAATAAACAAGCAGAAGACTGTGCAGTGAGATGGCCCCGGTGTGAAACCAAGAAATATGACAGCAGAAAGACAAGGAAGGGGCCCCGGTGAGTCCTAAGAATTCCAAGGTGTCGATTCAAGACAAGAGAGGAGGGAAGTGCAAGGCTAAAGTCTGACCAATGCAAATGAGCATCTCTTCACAAAAATGTCTCTCCAGGGAATGCACATGCGGGCCTGGTCAGCTAGTAAGCCACTGACCTTTTGGGGGGAAAAAAAGGAATGTAGAATTAAAACTGCCAATAAGGCAAAACAATTACTCAACACACAGATTTCCTGAGCAAATGAATAAACGGGTGAATGATGTGAACATGTGTCTGTCACAGTGAGCATTATAAATGAATATGATATTAAAATTTGGAGGGCAAGAAACTGATATGACCCTCTGCCAAATCAAATCAATACATATGTTAAGAGGACCCACCGTGTCTGGCCCAGGCTCCAAAGCAAGGGGAGGGCACTCGAGGGCATAAACCTCTCCCCGCTCACATGGGCCACTCCTGCCTGACGTCCGGCCAACGTCAAGGAGGGGCCGGAACAGATGGCCCCCAGATCCCTGCCTTGGTCATAGACCCAATCCTGCCTGGAAGAGCCCTCCAGGTGACCGGAGGTGGGCTCCTGAACCTTGACCCCCAGGCCCAGACCTGGGGTCACCAAATGGACCCCACCTGGCCAGAAGAATATGGGGCAGGCCCCACCCAATGCAGATGTTCAACAGCAGTTCCCAGCCCCCATCTGGGTTCCGAGAAAAGCAGAGAAAACACCAACGCAGCTTCTCTGTGATGGAGGGGGCTGGGGCACAAGGGTTTATCTTGGGGCTCAAGACTAAGGCCCCTGAACAGCCAGAGCTCATGCTCCCTTTCAAGACCCAGATGCTCACTGCCGACGCGCACTTCCATTTGTCAAGCCCTTCATCTGCCTAAATGACAGAGGACTCTCCACCCTCCCCCACGCAAATGGGGGAGCTGGGGTGTCCAGGCCGGGTCCTCTATGGGTCTGGCAGGTATATCGACCCAGGCAGAGTCTCCTCCGCTCCCGGCAGGTGTCCCCAGGCTCCCCGCCAGCTCAAGCTCCTTTCAGGTTTCCTCCATGACCCTGACTGGAGTGGAGAGCTCATACCATCCACCCCATCTTGGGGAACCAAGACCCAGCAAGAAGCAAGTGCAGTCTCAGGCCCTGGAACCGATGAGAAATGAGTTCCCCGGCCACCTGCCTCCTAGGCCTCAGGCCTCCCCACTCTTCTCTGGGTAATTTCTTGGGCTCTTAATTTGAAAGTCTGCAGAGCTTGAAAAGAACAAACGTTGGGAACCGAGATGTCTGTTTGCCTCAAGCGGTGTCCCCAATCCAGAGGTGAGGAACAGCCAGGAGCTCCCCAGAGGCCACGGACCCCTCCTCTGATGGAGGCATCCCTGTCAGTGGCGGGCAGATACAAACCTGCCTTTCCTCCTACAAGTCTTGTCCACCCATTAGGAACACTTGGGCTCTTCTGTTGCCCGTGATTTCCCCAAACTGGGGAGGAAGACGCGAGGCACTGGGGCAAGTACCCTGCCAGGCTGGCTGCTGTGAGGGAGCAGTCCCGTGTGCCCAGGACTTTCATCTTCTGTAAGCGGCCCCCACAGCCTTCCCCTGCCGCTTTCATTCCAGACCCAGCAGAGCAAAGCACTGCTCAGGAACCTTATCGGGTCACCTCACCTCTCAGCCCCGACTTTCTCAGGGAAATTGTTCCTCCCTCCCCCTTAGCTGGACACAGGCAGGGGGAGACCCCGAGAGCCCAGCGAGCCAGTCTCCCCTGTGTTGAGTCAGCCAGGTGAGGGAGGCAGGCTCTATACATCAGGCCCCAGCTCCAAGATTCTCTGAGCTTCAGCTTTCCCATCTGGAGAATGGGTTAAGGCTTCCATTCCTCCTCTCAGGGGCTTCCGGAAGGCTCAACTGAAGGAAGCTTAAGTGAACCAGTTTTGAATGGCATCCATCAGTTCTGCAGGCCATCCCCAGGGTCCCGAGCTGTGTTTCCTAAGAGGGCCCTGAGATAAAGCTCTAAGAGCAGGGGTCTGGGTGGGAGGTGATCCCAGGAAGGGCTAGTGGAGAAGCAAGAAAGCAAGGAAGCCAACACAACGTGAGCAAGGAGGGCACTGGGCTGAGGGCAACTGGGCCCACTGGGGTGCTCCAAGACACTGAGTAAGACCCACTCCAAGCTGTCCCAACCAAGGCAGGAAAAGGCTGGGTGTCCACCCACCAGCTCCTGACCCGGCACTGATGGAGGGGTGCCCCGGAGGCACGCGCTGCCCGCCCTTCTGCCCATGTACACACACACACATGCATGCGTATGCACGCACGCACACACACACACACACAGACACACACACAGTGGTGAGAGCAGTTCCAGGCAGGGTCCATATTCTTGCCTTCAGAAGCGGCGGGCGGCTGTGTGGCTGTGGGGCCCTGACAGCATCTGCTATTCCCGGCTACACGGGTGTCAAAAAACAAACGGGAACTAGCCTCTCCTTTCAAAGACAACCACTAGGTTGTCAGCTTTCCAGAGAAACTGTGAACCCGGCTGATCGTGGAAATTTAGTGAGAAATTAGCTCCTCTGGAGGCCATCATGGGGAAGTTCTCAGCTGGCCCGCCAGTGCCCTCCCACCTGCGGCTTCACATGTATCTCAGCACCACACAGAACCCATCAAGGGCACAGAGGCACCAGCCACCCAGCTAACCAGCTTCGAGGAACAGGCATGACGAGGACCGGGTCCCACCCTCCAGGAGCCCGGGGTCATGTCTGGGAGACAAAGCGCGCACGGTGAGGAGAAGAGGGGCAGAGCCCTTCCCCATTCCAGGAGACGTGGGACCCCAGCCAGTCCTCAGAAAACATTTCTCGACCCGGACCTCATAACCAAAGCATCTGGAATCAAACCGTGTGCTGGTAAAAACCTCAGGCGTCCATATAATCCAATGAATCAGAACCACGATTCTTTGAGCAGCCCTGTTAATGGAAGTGTCCCTACATATTTCAGCTCCCAATGTCTGGAAAAGTTATGTAAAAATCACAGGGGAAACAGAGTTTATAGTCCAGTGGGGGGGGGGGGGGGGGAATGGCATAAACTAAGTGTGAGATCATGACCTGCCCTTCCTTTGCCAGATCTGGCGAGCTGTATCTGGGGCATGTGGACGTACTGAGTGCCCTCGATGTGTAGGTGCGGACAGGGGAGGGCAGCACAGCCGCGCCCTTGGGGGTATAGTGTGGGCAAAGACCAGCCTCGGGCACAGCAATCTCACAGGAAAGTGCGAAGACACTGCAGAGGGACACTCTTCAGCCTGGGCCACTGGGGAGTCTGCCTGGAGGATGGGGACAAGTTGACCTTCCAGACAGAGGGCACATGTGGAAGGTGGAGGTGCCTGGAGTATGCAAGGAGCGGCTAACAGAAGTCAGAAGCCCGTGGTGCATGGGCTGCAGCCACACCCTCAGCTCTGTAGAGCTGTAGACTCCGAAAGAGGATACTTCCACTTGACAAGGTCCCACAAACTGAGTTCTAGAGCGGAGTTCTAGCCCCGGGTCTGTGCTCAGAGGCTGCATGTACAAACACCCCACTTCCCCCACCTGAGTCCCCATCTCTACAGACCCCCCTGGCCTTTGTGCAAATCTTCTACAATCCTGCATGTGACAAGCCAGTGCACTGGGGAAGGCCACAGGCACTGTTAGAGGGGACCGAGCCCCAAAGACAGAAAGCCCTGGATCCAAGCCCCAGGGGTGCCTGCAGCAGAGTCAGAACTGGGTTCTCCCTGGTCCCACATTCCACCCCCCATGGCTGTGGCCTTGAGTCCTCCCACCTGCAGGACCTCCCATAGACTTGCAGAACATCAATATAACCTGTTTGGGGGCTTCTGAAGAAACTGGGGCCCCCTCATTACACTGGTGACACTTGTAACCTGTTTAAGAAAGACCTTCTCCCCCTTACCCCCAGGCCTTCTTATTAGTGATGGAGAAAATACTCTAGACAAACAGTTATTAGAGAAAATGATTTGTATTCCATGCCCAAAATTGCTCTGCGTCTTTACTGAGTCATCTCCAGGCCAGTATCTCAGTCAGTGGCTCTGCGGAGCCCGTCCACACGCCTCCCTCCGCAGCCAGCAGGGGTGAGGCTGGTTTTGCCCAGCGCACACGGCACCTGGCAGGGCCCTGTCTGCACCCAGCCTGGTAATTCCCATATTCCCCGGGCTTTTTTTTCAGCATCATACATTATATTTAAGTCTCTCCAGCAATACAAATTTCAATTTGGCCAAGCTCTTTAATATTAATAGTTGTCAATCCAAATGCAGAGTGCATAATAAAAAATTTAATCGAAACGAATAGCTCACATATTTCTCTACCTCCTAAATATAGTCACCAATTAGACAAAAGATTTGGTTATATAACTTTGTAGAATTAAGGCCACCTACTAAAGACCACCAGTTAGGGCTGAGAAAGCCAAAATGCCGGATTCCATCCTGTTAATTACTTTTAAAGATAAAACACAGCCAACTTCTGGGCTCCCTTATCCACCGGGCACAAACTGTGGATACAGAATCCACACACATGCAATTATGATCAGGAAGTTGTCAATAATGATAAAAACCAACATTTCTGTAACGCTTTACAGCTTACAAGGCCCAACCACTGGACCTTCTCAGGCTGGGGGCAGGGGGTGTGAGCAGCATCACTCTCACCCCATTGCACAGACAGGATAACTGAGGCTCAGAGGAGGGTGGTGAGCTGCTCAGCGAGCCACAGTCAGAGTGGTCCTGGAACCATGTGTTCTGACCCCAGGCACGGTGCTTACCACAGCTCCTATCTGCCCACCCACAGGTTATTCTTGTATCGTGTGAGAGCCACATGCTACTGTCCCTTTCCCTCTCTCTACTGAGAACACACACATCGCCACTGGACCAGAGGGGCACCGTCCCCAGAGCCCATCAAAACATCACGGCAAGAATGCCTCCTCGGGCAGGACAGTGTGAATGCCGGGGGCCTGATGGGGGTCCCAGTGCCACAGTTCCAGGGGGACCCACTGACAGCCCCGCATTTCAGAGAATCAAGGAGCTGGAAGGGACCCTACCTCTCACATTGAACCCAGTCCCCTCATTTTACCGCAGCAGAAACAGTCCTGGAGAGACTCACAGATCTGACCAAGGTCACAGAGCTGGCAGAGCTCTGGCCACAGAGGTGGCAGAGCCGGGACTAGAACTCACACACACACACGCTCACGCGCTCACGTGCTGACGAATTCCAGAAGCGCTGAGTACGGCCCTGGCCAGGCTCCCCCATCACGGTGCATCCTGCTGGGCACTCGGGGTATCTCTTCTGCAAATAACTCCAGGCCTCTTTCGTGAGCTGCTCTGGGCTCGGCCCTGAGCTCCATCAAGCAGGAAGTTTAAATGAAATGGCTCCCAAGTTCCTTAAATGGTTTAATAAAACATATACTGACTGCAATGTGCAGTTTATAGTGGCAAACTATTGCCCCTCAGTTGGGAAAAATGACCTCCAGTCGGCAATATTACTTTCAGCTTCATGATTCCGGTCCGCTGTTGGCCATTCCCTCAACCCACCAGGCAATTCTTTTCCATAACGAGGCGGACTGCAGCCACCTTGTGCCCCACCGCCTGAGGTGCCGGGATGTGCCTCCTAACGGCCCATTCTGTGAGGAGACAAAAGACACAGCAGACCAATGATGGGGACACATACAGAGGACAGGAACACAGCGTGGAGGGCAGAAAGACACCAAAAACTAAGTGTAGGGGATTCAGAGAGATTTGAGGAAACTGAGGGCTGTTTCACAACACCAGTTCCTGTGTGTGTGTGTGTGCGCGTGTGTGTGTGTCCCTGGGGTCAACGTCGCTCAGATCTGGGATGGCCAACAAGTCAACCAGATTGAGGGGGGATATGCCCGCACTGCACAAATGCTCCTGGCATCCACAGCCATGAGCTTTAGAAAATGCGGGGCCGGGCGGGGGGCATATAATGTGAATTTCTAAAACTCGACGACATCATTAACAAATAGCTATTAATAACGCTTCTAATCACAAATGCCATTTCCGATATTTGGTGCTGAAAGGTTTTTGTCTCATCTACAAAAGTCCTGAATTTGACTGCCAGAAACTGATGACCTTTTATCCTAAACTGTGCATTGAGATGGCTTGTTAAGCTCATTAGTATTATATGGTGAATTAGATTAGACATTTTATGATTTTTCAAAAAAGGCTTTTTTGATATAAAAAAAGCAGCAATTTCCTTTTTTGACATTTTTCATTTTTAAGGTAATAAAAATGGCACATGTGTACCATGGCATAATGGATTAATTAAGGAATATTATGTTTATCCTAACTCTTAACCGAGTTGTACATCTCCATAAGTCACTCATAAAAATTAATGCATTACCTTACACCATGGGATGATAAACCTATTTTTACCAAACCTGCTCAGAATACATTGTTCTAAATTGGATTATTCTGAGAAATAGCGAATACCATATTCGGATAGCATCAGTCCAAAATTATATTGTTATTTTAAAATGTTTTATTATTACATATAAAACCAAAACCTTCTTCCTACTGTGGCTTTGAATCGTCAGGCTATTCTGGCTCTTAGAATATCAAGCTGTCCCCTCACCTACACTCCCAGGCAGGCTATTTTGTATCTCCTCTCATTCACAATGGATTTGTTGTTTAAAAAACACATGCACTGCATCAAAGAACCACTGGACGATATTTTTTGGCTATTTCTTTGTGTCTTGATGGTAGACGTGAATATAAAGGAATATTCATGCAAGATTCATAAAGGCCCCAGATTTTTAAATCAACAGATGAAAAATCCCTAAAAATAATAATGTCCAGATGTTGCTTATTTAAATGAGCTGTTGCCATTTAATGTTGCCAATCACAAAAGTGATAGAATTTGTGAATTTCAAGGTATTCATAATTTACAGAGAATTATAATTTTTTACCAAGGGAGCATCCAGGGCGATTAAAATCAGCAATTTCAATAAAATAGAAATGATTCTCTCACGGAGGCTACCTTTATAACCTTGGCCTCACACCCAAAGCCCACACTCTCAAGCTGGAGACTTTCTTTTCCAGGCCCCCTTCAGGGGAAACCGTCACTTGCTAGGCAGAAAATGCAGATTATTTTTAATGTGCTAGAACTTCCGAATCGGAGGGTCTCTGAGGAACGATACAGGCCTAATTTCTCTTTTTTATGGTGAGAAAACTGAGGTCCAGGAACTCAAAATGTTTGACCCAAAGTCCCTCAGCTGAGAAGAAAGAAGCTACTAGAATCTAGTCATCCAAGGTCCAGGCTGGGACACCGCCCATCCACTAAAATTTAGATTCAACATTAATATGATCCCAGGGCACTGCACTGCCAAAGGGGCTTGTGAGGAATGGAGACACCCCGCCCGCACCCCGACCCCTTTCCAGACCAGCACAACCGCTAGGTCTGGGCCCGGTAACCTGCACTTGAAACAGTCCTCCCAGGGGCGCCTGGGTGGTGCAGTCGGTTAAGTGTCTGACTTCAGCCAGGTCACGATCTCGCGGTCCGGGAGTTCGAGCCCCGCGTCGGGCTCTGGGCTGATGGCTCAGAGCCTGGAGCCTGTTTCCGATTCTGTGTCTCCCTCTCTCTCTGCCCCTCCCCTGTTCATGCTCTGTCTCTCTCTGTCCCAAAAATAAATAAACGTTGAAAAAAAAATTTTTAATAAAAAAAAATAAAAAATAAAAAAAAGAAACAGTCCTCCCAGTAATTCCAAAACCAGCAGTTCCCTGGCCCATGCTTCCCAGATTCTGAAAGACTGTCTTTGGGGTGAGACAAGATGAAGGAGTCAGGAAATTGGTCTTTCGTAGTTATCAAGGTCCCCACCCTAGAGCTACCAGCGTTGGAGACCCTCAACCAGACGGCCGTCAGGAGGGTGGCTGGTTGCAAAGCCCGGCCCGGGCACAAATAAGACCTCCCTCTGACAAACCCTGGAGGAGGCACGACACTCCAACTCCACATTCTGGGCCAGGCCCTCCCTGGGCTCCCCCGTGCTCTGCACTGCGCGACCGGTAAAGGAAGAGTGCTGTCCTGCACAGCTAGTGACGTGGGGTGTGACCCACAGGGGGACACCATGGGCGTGCCTCCTCTGGTCCAGAGGCCACCTGGGGGTGGGGGTGGGGGGTGCTGGGCTTCATTCAGAGTATGTGCCAATGCTTCCTTGGTTCCTAATGGGTGTCTGGAATTGACCACTATCCTAAACGGGAAGGGGTGCTGGGAGGGCGTCACAGGATTGCTGGTGAGCAGATCCACGTGAAAAACTCAAGTCCCAGAGGGCGCTCTCTCAAGGCCAGGAGACTACTGCCAACTCCCTAGCTCCCCGTGCAATGTATACACAGTGTAACAAGGCACACACCCGACTGTTCCTTTGACCTGGAGAAAGGGCTCTCTGGGGAGAGGTTCACCCGGCACGCAGCCACCCCTTCTCCCAAGCGGCCACCCGCTCCACAGATTCTAAGACGGTATCTGAGTGGAGAATCCCTTAGCTACCTCCCAGTCTGACCCTGTGGACACAGGAATGCCCACCCACCCAGTAGCTGTCACCTGTGTCTCCGCTTGGGAAAGGTTTCTCTGCTCTCCCAGCCCCCTTCCAGAACGTGTCAGCCGCCTGAACTCAACAACCTTTTTAAAGCTCAGTCATAAAACACTCAAAGGTTCAAAAAGCAAGTGGCTTCAGGTCAAACGTGTTCTATTAAGAAAATCGCTTACGTAGAAATTGCGTTAAGCTGGGTATAAACTTTCCCGTGTATGTCTTTGCCGAGCATATACTAGGAGAGTAAATAAATAATCCTAAGTGGAAGACACCAGTAAAAAGGTGCCTCGTAACATCACAGGAGGGTCTGCAAGCCAGCCTTCCCCTAGAACCATCTAGTTGTGGAACGCTTGGGTGGCTCAGTGGGTTAAGTGTCCCGACTCTTGGTTTCAGCTCAGATCATGATCTCACGGTTCGTGAGTTCAAGCCCTGGGTTGGGCTCAGTGCTGACAGTGTGGAGCCTGCTTGAGATTCTCTCTCCCTCTCTCTCTGCTCCTTCCCTGCTCTCTCTCTCTCTCTCTCTCAAAATAAATAAGTTAATTTAAAAAATACTCTTCCTCAAAAATAAATAAACATTAAAAAAAAATTTTAAAGGGGTGCCTGGGTGGCTCAGTCAGTTAAGCGTCTGACTTTGGCTCAGGTCATGATCTCACGGTTTGTGCGTTCGAGCCCCGCGTTGGGCTCTGTGCTGACAGCTCAGAGCCTGAGACTGCTTCACATTCTGTGTCTCTGCCCCTCTCTCTCTCTCTCTGCCCCTTCCCTGCTCATGCTGTCTCTCTCTCTCTCTCTCCTCTCTCTTCCTCAAAAAAAAAAAATAAACATTAAAAAAAATTTTTTTTTAAATAAAGAACCATCTAGTTGAATGCTGAAGACAAAACGCAGACAAGGGAAGATACTCTGCCTGACTTTGGACTGGGCTTCACGGCGGTTTGGGAAGCGCTGTGGGGAGGGTCTCTGTCTGCAGCGAAAAGGAAGCAGCCCAGTCCTGGCCACTGGGAGCCTCTCCCTGGCTGGGGCCTCGGGGGGGCCTCTCAAACACCTCCACAGTCGCTTTGCTGTGCTGTCTTCTCCCTGCCACCAAACTCCAGCTCTAAAGCCCGAGGCCCGAGGCCCACCAGGGGACCCCAGCGCAGGTGTGAGAACAACGGTGGGGCTAACGGACACCATAGCCCCCCACCGGGCCCGGATGCCTCAGGGAAGACCGCGTGTCCACATGTGCCTCCATTCCCCCCGAACTCTGCCCCGAGCACACGAGGTGAACAGGGAGCAGAGTAGCTCTGACACCACATGTCGGCAACAACCTGCTGTGCTGGACGCCTCACCGACCCCGGGGTGCCAGGGCAGACAGCAAGCGGGGAGCTGCCCCAGACAGCACTCTGCCATGGGAAGTAGCAGCCGCCGTGGCAAGACCTTCCCACCCATCAGCCCTTTTCCTGGCTGGTGGCTGGTTCCCAGACTCTCCTCCCAGATACTTCTGCATAATTAAGGGCTAAAGGAAGGGGGCCTCCCTCGGGAGGAAGCCCACTGGCCAGTGTCCCCGGGAGGTCTTGGCCACCTGGGGTCATGACCAAGAAGAACCGCCACGGTGACTTCTTCCAAAGGGCAGTCAGGGGCTCTGAGTTATCACCTGGCCCAGCGGGGCAGTGGGCACCTGGCCCTGCAGAGAACGGGGTCCTGCTCTGCTCTCCTCCCACAACAACAATAGGCCTGATCTCGGTGGCCACACTCCACTGGACTTCCCGACAAGCGATTCTCACATCCCTCAGCCTCTACGACTGTCCCTGTGGCCTACTCAGGCTCTCTCTGGAAGGCAGCATCGGGCACTCGGGACACAGCATGAGATAATGACAGTGCTTTTTGCGTGAGATCCTTGCAAGGATTAAATGAGATCATGCATACACAACCAGGACAGTGCCTGGCACTTGGTAAACAGTCAGCAGTCACTCACAGCTGCCACGTTTGATTTCATCCCAAGCTGAGGCCAGACCCCCCTACAGGTGTGAGCTTTTAGGGCCAAAAAGCGTGTTTGAAAGACTCACTGGAGGACAGGGCAGGATGAGGGGCAAACAGGGCCACACCTGGCAGCAAAGAGGACAAGAGAAACCTGCCTGGTTATTCTCTCAGTTGGAGAAGAAACAGTCACCATCCCATGATTGCAAGTCTTGCCTCGAGCTTGTGAGAAATGCAAGTTCTTCGACCCCACCTCAGACCTTCAGAATGAGAAAATGTGGATTTCTGTTTTCACCAGCCCTCCAGGTGACTGTGATACTCTCAAGTCAGCTGAAGCTCCATTGCGCTCCCTAGGGCAACGGCTCAACCTGATTGTACAGCTGACTTGATTGGTCTGGGGTGGAGTCCAGACTCTGGTGGGTCTCAGATGCTCCCCAGGCACTACAGATCTGTAGCCAAGACGGAGAATCACCATCTAGCCCCTGGCAGCTCCCGGGAGCAGCAGCATGGCCTGGGAGCCTGTCAGGTATGTGTGTGGCTCTCTGGCCCCCAGACCCAGAGTCAGAATCCACATTAACCACAATCCCAGCACGGTGTGTCTATAACTGACACCTGCTCTAGGTGAGTCTGCTTAAGATTTGGAAAGAAACATGGACACCATGTGGTCCAAACTCTTTACCCGCTGGGTGCAAACCTGAGGCTGGGCATAGCCCGAGACTCCCCAGATCACCCTGGCTACTGCAGCATGTAGAGACTCTAAACAGTGTCCTCACACCCAGGCTGGTCCTTCTTCCCTTGCCCACACAGTCCCCAGCCAAACATGGGGGCTTGCCTCAACCTTCCTCTGGAGCCTTCTCTCAGCCTTCAGTCTGAGGCCTCAGACGAGAGGGGAGGAAGGTGCCTATAGGAGAAAGCTGTTGCTAACAGGTGTCTGAGGTGGCATGGGTTCCACCGGGCGTCCTACAAATTCCCAAAATGCCTTCTCGAAGGCACGGTTGCCATTCATGAAGACTTTTGCCACTCACTGGCTTGTTACTGGAAGCCTGATCATATCGGGGACGTTACGTGTCCAGAAACACTGAAGTCACGTTTCAACACACATACACTGGGGCCCAGAAAGGAGAAACAAGCTTGAGGGACGATTTCAGCATGCGCCAAACTCATCTTTCTACTGTCAACACTGTCTTAAGTTGTATTTTTAATAAAACACAATACTGTTGAGCCTAGCTCGCTCATAAGAGGGTCTTAGACATGAAATAATCCACATACATGAACATGAGGAGAATTTGATTATCTTCTTGCCGTATTCCAGGAAGAAAATAAAAAAGTCTTTGGGGTAGGGAAAATTCAACACATACATCCCTGCACGTTGCCACACACACGCATGCGTGTGCACACACACACCCACCCACTGCAATCAAAGTTTCCTCTCCTCTGGGCTGCAAGCCCTCAGTGTCGAGGGTCACATCTCACCCACCAGGGCTGGGCACAGGGACCCCCGATAAAGGCTGAGCTGCCAGTCAGCAGAGTAACCAAGAGAAAAGGCCAGTCAGGGCCAGAAGACGCAGAACATCCAGGGCCAGAGGCATCCGTGGGCCACCATACTACCAACTCCTGGACTATGGGCAGGCAGCCACCAAGACCAGGCCAAGGCCCAAACTTTATCTTTAAACGGAAAAATAAAAGTCACAGATACCCCCTTTTCCACAGCACGTTATCACTCTCTTCTCCCACTTACTCTCAGGCACAACGCAATTTCCAGCCCAGGTCATCCCTTGAATGTCTCCCAAGCGCCCGCGAGGCCCAGGCCCCTTGCTTAAGGCGCCACTGCAGACTTTCAAGCACGAAACTCAAAATCCAAAGTCACGGCAGTCCTTCTTGCAACGCGCTATACCATGCCGGCCACGTTATCATCCCACGGCTCAGATTCTCATACCTTCCTTTGTGCAAAGTGAATTGTGCCAGAAAACCATAAGGGTAGGAACTCAGCTCTGCTGGGCTTAAGTCACAGCCAAGAGTTCACGGAAAACACCGCTGTGTGCCACACCACAACTGCACGAAGCCTACTGTTGAAGTGCAGTAGTGACTGGGGGCGGGGGGGGGCAAGGTCACGCGTTCCCGAACATAGCAGGGGAACCACATCGCTTTGCTTGAGACAGACCCAAGACCAACCATTCCCTGGAGCCCCCCAACATTCCCTAAACTCGGACTGATGGCTTATTTCCATAACGTGCACAAATACGTAAAATCAACTAAGACATTTCTCTCCATTGGAGAAAGAACGAATAACTATCCGCACGTTGTCCTCCACACGGAAAAATGCCAGAAGGTTCCTGGTACCAAGTCCACACATCCCGGTGGACCGCGAGGGAGGCCAGGAGGAAAGGAGGCAGGGAGACAGCAGCTTGCTGCCTCAGTAGCAGCAGCTGACCATCTGAGCCAGAGGTGCAAAGGGGGCGGCCGAGACGGTCCCTGGGAGACGGGACAGCAGCTGTCCACGTTAGGAGGAAAAGATTTGGGGCCAGCGAAGATATCTACTCTAGGATTCATGCCAAACAGCATGTGATCAAAAGAATGAAGGGAAAAGAATCAATCAACATGTTCGCCTGTGTACCCTGGTTTTCTTTCCTCTGGGTTAGGAAAATAATTCACTTTTTTAATGCAAGAAGAAGTTATCGATTGGCTTAGCCTTCCTTCTAATCCCAAGGAAATGCTGCGCATGTAGACACACAGGCATCCTCAAACTACCTCCTTCTTCAGCAGAGCCGAAAGCTCACTGTGCCCACAGCACAGGGCGGAGGTCTTAGAAATCAAACAGAAGCAATAAAGGGAAGTTCAGCTCACCTGGTACCACCTGTCACCTTCACTCTCTCCCTTAATTTGCCCCCTCTCACAATGACATCCCATCTTAATAATATTTTTTTTTTCAACTAGGACCTGACCTCAGGCTCACTGAAGCCCTGGTAAGTGTTCCCTATGAAGAGCAATCTCCAAAGGTTGGTGCTCATGGTGATGGTGACAATCACCAGATGTGGGGTCACAGGGACAGGCACGTGCCTCCTGGTTTAGCCATGCTCGGATGCGGCACTTGTGCAAGTCAGCTATGTCTGCTGAGCCTCAGTTTCTTGGTCTGCATAGTGGGTCACTAAGGGGGTTAAACAAGTTGAGGGGCAGCAAGGTCTTAGCACAGGGCAGGGCTGGCCAACGCATCCTGTAAAGGGCCGGGTGAGAAATACCATAGGCAGGTCACACAGCCTCGGTCCCGAGCACCCAACTCTGCCATTACAGCGTGAAAGCAGACACAGGTGATCCATAAATGAATGGGAATAGGCTGGATGCCTAGAAAATCTTCTTATGAACACTGAAGTCTGAATTTCATATACTTTTCATGTGTCACGGGACATTGTTTTTCTTTTGATTTTTCTCAATCGTTTAGAAATGTAAGAGCCATTCTTAGCTCATAAGCTATAAAAAAAAAAAAAAACAGGCAGAACCCACAATGAGCTATCAGCTCACACCCATTAGGATGGTTACCATCAAAAATTCAGACAGCAAGTGCTGGGAAGGGTGCGGAGAAATTGAAATCCTCGTGCACTGTCACCGGGGATGTAAAATGGTATAGCAGCTATGGAGAACAGTATGGAGGCTCCTAACTTAAAAGTAGAGCTACCGTATGATCCAGCAATCCAGCTTCTGGGGATACATCCAAAAGAACCGAAAGCAGGGTCTGGAAGAAATATTTGTATGCCCATGTTTATAGCAGCATTGTTCACAATAGCCAAGACACGGACACCCAAGTGTCCACTGACGTATGAATGGATAAACGATACGTGGTGTGTATACACAGACACACACACACACACACACACACACACACACACACACACAGTGGAATATTATTCAGCCTTAAAAAGAAAAGAAGTCCTGTCACAGGCCACACCGTGGATGAACCTCGAGGACATTACGCTAAACAAAATAGAGCCAGTCACAAAAGAACAAGTACAGTATGAGTCCACCCATAGGAGATAGCTTGAATAGTCAAATTTAGAGAGACAGAAATTTAGAGAGACACAAAGCGGAATGGTGCTTTCCAGGGGCTGGAGGGAGTAAGTTATAGGGAGTTACTGTTTAGTGGATACAGAATTTGCTTGGGACGATGAAAAAGTTCTGGGGTGGATGGTAAATGGTTGCACAACAGTGAGTGTACTTAGCGCCACTGAACTTTCAGTGCACTTGAAAAATGTTAACCTTTTTAAATTATTCTTTAATGTTTATTTATTTTTGAGAGAGAGAGAGAGAGAGAGAGAGAGAGTGTGTGTGTGTGTGTGTGTGTGTGAGCTGGGGAAGAGGCAGAGAGAGGGAGACACAGAATCCAAAGCAGGCCCCCAGGCTCCGAGCTGCCAACACAGAGCCCGACGCAGGACCCCAACCCATAAGCCACGAGATCAGGACCTGAGCCGAAGTCAGACACCCAACCGACAGAGCCATCCAGGTGCCCCTAAAAACGTTAAACTTTTAATAGCAAAAGATATGTGTATTCCATTACAGGTTTTAAAAGTTTTTTTTTAATGTTACAAAAAAAACAAAATAGGCAGTGTGCTGGGTATGACCCACAGGCCAGAGTTTACCAAGCCCTGGCATAGGGCATAAATGCAATAGAGTAAGGCATCACCCCAAAAAAGGGAAATGAAGGGAAGGGTACCCGTTATATGTGAAAAGAGAGCTCGGAGGCAAATGAAGGGCTTTTTAAGATTATTCATTCAAGTCTACCAAGCACCCACTCTGGACGCAATTATCATCTGGGTACAGACACAAACACAGAGGCACCTCCAGGCTCTACAACCCTACCCTTCCATCCTGCACCCCACTGTCCAAGGGAAGTCCCCAGTGCATATGTGAGGACATGCCCTAAGGTGCACTGGGGTGTCCTGGGGGCCAGGAAGGGGGCAAGGCCACACAGGCAGGCACATGGCTCATACATGGGGGCACACTCTGCTTGGAGTGGTCAGCGATCTTGCCAGGGATGGAAAAGTTCAATGACTACAAGGGTGACTTTAATTATATGTTGTCGCTGACTAGCAGTGGTTACGATGGTACAATTACACATGTATTTATCAGCAAGATACTTGCATACATAATAAACCAAAAGCAAAACGTTAAATTTCAGTGGACGCTTAAAATACAAAACTGGGCCATGATGCAAAGCAGCCTCACTCACAAGCGGGTGGGACAGAAAAGCCACGAAGCTCCCCTCCCTTTCAAGAGCGGGCTGTTCCCACCCACCATGACCGCGTGGCATCCATCCCAGGAATGCACTCCCCGAACACCAAGTAAATCCCAAACCCCAGTGGTGTGTCAACAATGCTCCTTCACAAAGGGGAAGCTGACTTCGGAAACTCACCACCTTTCTGACGCTCTCTGAACTTGCTAACCACCACGGTCCCCGGGGGTGCCGGGGAGACCGCACGCCTGGCAGCACCGGGGGGCTCCTAGCTCTGGTATGAGTCTGAGGGGAAAAGGCTAATTATCTGAAAATGGCCTATACTTTCCTTAATCTTGAATAAATAGAGAGAGAGGGGAAAAGATGACGAAGCAGAGAGAATGAAAACAATAGCAGGAGCCACACGTGTGTTGAATGCCTACTTGGAGCCGGGCATTGTTTTAAGCACATTACATGGACTAGTTGTATAATCTACTAGGTTGTCATTATTGTCATTCCCAATTTACAGATGAGAAAACTGAGGCTAAGTCCCCCGAGACACAGTCACACAGTCACACAGCCAGTGAGTGGGGGAGCCAGGGTTCTACCCCAGGAAACCTGGCTCCAGAGTCCACATCTTTGTGATGGGTTGGCAGGTCTCGGGGTCATTTCTCTCTCTCCTTGTTATTACTTCCATCCTGGTATGGCTATGATGTTCATTGTGCAATAATTTGTAAGCCAAGCATGGGGTGACTTTTCACCCTCGTCCACGGGAATAAGTTTTCCAATAGACAGCGTGTGCTGTATCTGGACTTGGGAGCCCCGGCGCTCAGAGATCTGGACTTGGGAGGCCTGGCGCTCAGAGCCTCAGCCTGTCTCCTCAGGATGGCTGACCCCACACGGCCGGGCACTGGCCAGTCCCACCCAGATCGAGCATGGCAAACCTGAAGAGGACACACGAGAACCTCTAGAAGAACATGAAATACAATATAAATTAGAGTCTTGCCCAGGAGACACACAACTAGTCATCTGGACAGGAAGTCTTCTGAGCCTCATAAACTCCTTGCGCCACATTGAAAGAGGTCACCTTTTCCTACTCTGCCTCTGTGTATTCAGTCTCAGTCTTACTGTGGATGTGCCTTCATGGAATATCTACAGATGTTCACACAACATGGCACTCATGTACAGAGATGGCCCAGCATGGTCCTAAACATATTTTTCTATTTTAAAAACTGGATTGAAAAGAAGACATAATGACAGTATTTTTGTATAACTGACCACTTTAGTGTAAAAAAAAATGTTTAAGAGGGCAAGGAGTAAAGAGGTGGTAAAAAGTGGGATTTCATTTGGACTGCTAGGCCGACTATTCTAAGATCTTATTCAGGTTTGAGATAAAACTCCATCTATCTGCCTATCCATTTATCCATCAACCCACCCATCTATCCATCCATCCACCCACCCATCCATCTTTTCATCCATCCATCTATCTATCCATCCATCCACCCATCTATCCATCCATCCATCCAACCATCCATCCACCATCTATCCATCCATCCATCCATCATCTATCCATCCAACCATCCATCCACATATTCAACCACCCATCTATCCATCCATCCATCCATCCACCCACCCATCTATCCATCCATCCATCCATCCATCTATTCAACCACCCATCTATCCATCCATCCATCCACTCATCTATCTATTCATCCATCCATCCATCCATCCATGCATCCATCCATGCATCCACCTATCCATCCATCCACCCATCCATCCACCCATCCATACATCCATACATCCATACATCCACCTATTCAACCACCCATCTATCCATCCATCCTGTCAGTCACCAGTTTTATTGAGAACCTATTCTGCATTGGACACCATTTCAGGAAAAAGAAAAGCAACACTGAAGATCACACTCAAGGCCCTGCTCTTATCAGCTTTATGATGTAGTGGGAGAGACAGAGCAAAACCAGTAAAGGAGGGGTGGGTCACCAAAATGCTTCCTGCACCAAACACCACAATGCATTTGAAATCCACCTAAAACAAAGGTAAATCAGAGCCATTTCTTCACTTGTTGTTATCATCAAGGATCAGTTGTGAAAGCAAACAAGAGTGTCTTCTATGGAAATGCTAACAGTACAAAAATGTATTCTGATGTGGCAGAAATCATTTGAGGGCAAATACTACAAGCAATATTTTTATGACAAAAGCTTTATTTTTCGTCTTCTCTTCCTTGATTTAAATATATACATGTATGTGGGTGCACAAGTATCGAGATTCAAGTATTTCAATATAAATTTTGTATTCAAAATACTTTTCCTGATTTCAGTTGATTGCATATCTCGAGCCAATGTTGCAGCAGTAATTTTTGTTCTGAATCAAAAGCAAGGATATCTCTCTCTTGTTTTCTCGCTCTCTCTCTCTCCTGTGCTCAACAACCTCTCTTGCCTCCCCTGCCCTCCAGCCCTAAGAAGCCCAAATATCAAACTGTTTTCAGAGCTGAGTGATCTCAAGGGCAAAACCTGTTCCTTCCCATGCATTTCCCTGCTGAAGGTTTCGGGGGCTGTGGGGCTGAGGCGCTGGCGAAAGCCACGTCACAAAGGCATCAAAATAGAAGGACAAACCTTCCCACTTTGATTTGAGTGTGTAATTGTTTGAATACATCTTGCCCGCGCTACAATAATGTCATCCTTGGTTGACACAGATTTTAAAGCCTTTTGAGAAGGTGGAATGTTATCAATCACGAGCGTGATTATAATGGGATTTAAGTGGAAGAAGCTAAGATTCAGACCCTTGCTGGGGCCAGGCTCTGTGAGAGAGGCGGGAGGAGAAAGAAGTAAGGCGGCTGGGTTTCAGCCAGGAAAAGGACGCGGTGTGTCGCCTTCGTCCACACAGCTCCCCTCCCAAAGCCAAAGATGTCCCAAAGAAGCACCCCCAAACTCTAACTCCAGCTGGAATTCTCCCACCCTCCAAAACCAATCTGCTTGTGTTCCCATCACATTAGACCAGTGGCTCTCAAGCAGGGATGGCTGTGCCCCCCAGGGGACACTTGGTAGTGTCAGGAGACATTTTTGGTTGTCAGAGTGGGGGGAACCGGGTATGCAGTTGGCATCTGGTGGGTGAGGGCCAGGGTGCTGCTAAACCCCTACGATGCACAGGCTGGTCCCCACAGCAAAGACTCACCCGGCCCAAATGTCAAAGCGCCGAGGCTGAGAACCCCCGCTTTCGATTCAAAGAGGCTGAGCCAGAGATAGAGGGTTTGAAGCTGCTTCCACTGGCTTTGCTACCCTCCTGTTCACCAGCAGACCAAGGCAGGTGACAGAGGAGAGGATAAAACTGGAGGGGAAGAAAGGGCTCTTTGAGCCAAATTACTTCCTCTTTTGCCTTTTGAGCGAACACACACCTTCCTTATTACAAGTCAGAAGAGGCTGGAAACCCAGAATTCTTTTTTTCTTCAAGGCAAAACAACCCAGGATCTGCTGGTGGCAGGGCCCTGAGACTGTCCAACCGCTCCCTGACAAATCGCAACACTACCTACAGATGTCAAATGCACCCGCTGAACCCAATCACATGCCCGGATTACTAAGGCAGAGAATTGTGAATTTCATTAAATATGTTAAAGGGGAAAAAATCAGCTTTGAAAAATAGTAATCCTGTCTTTCAACAAAAATATTATAGGAAGCTATGAATTTGGTAGATCCGAATAGGATGTTGGTACATGTTTTACTAAGGTAATATAATGGCACACTATTATTAGATCACATTAATCATTACTGTGCCAACGGCGCTGACAGCCCCACTGAAAAGGATTGAAAGCCCTGGTAATGGATATAAATTACCCATTGTGTGATAAAAGGATTTTTACTAAGAAGGTAAGAATAAAACAGCAAATTTCTAATATAACTGTTGTGTAAAGACCAAAATAAAAGTAATCCATGGTCACTAATATCCACAAAATCGGAAGTAAGCACTTTTTCAACGAGATAAAGTCACAATAAAAAAATATATATTCGGTACAATGCAAAATTAATTTCTGAGCGCATAATTCCGCTATCAATTTCCCCGGTTGTGTAGTGACCTCTGAGGCCCATGGTCAGGAGGAGGTGGGCTCTGGGCTAATGAGATCTGAGGGTGAGTTTACAGAGATATCGCGGCCAGCTCCGACGAGGCGGGTGCAGACATCGAAGGCAGCAGTGCCCCCTCGTTTGCATTTTAAGTTTTTATCCGCTTCGATGCCAGGAAAACACTCCATTACTGAGTCTGGGATCTTGAGTCTGAGACGACAAACACAAAGCCGCTCTGGGACAAGTGTCCTCCAAGACTGGGCCGGGCCCCGGCCCCACTCGGTGGGTGATGGGGAAACGGGCCGCAGGTGGTGCTCGCGTGGGGCCACGTGGCTTTGGGCAGCCGCCGCACCCGCTCCCGTCCCAGCCGCCAGCTGGTGTGGGCGGCGAGTCTTAAGGCTGTCACCCAGAGAAAGAAGTCAACTTTGCAGGGCCCTGCCCCGCCGGTGGCCCTGTCCTGAGACTTTCTGGGCATGTCTTGACATCAGACGCTCATCCCACCTAGGAGACCTGGGACCCACGCTCGAGTCCCGGGGAATTTTGAATCCGGAAGCTTCTCTGGAACCCCTCTCAGTCCAGGGAGGAAAAGGGACTGGCTGGGAGAACACTTCCCCAGCACAGGGGTCTGTAACCCAGACAGGGCGGCCTGGACAAGCCACAGACTCACAGACAGACACCAGTTCAACGAATTACAAAACGATGTTCCTTACCAGGCAAGTCTTAAAGCAACGGAGCTCCCTCCTGGCTGAAGGGTATTCTTAAAGCCGTGGTGGGCAGGAACTGAAAAAATAAGGCCTGTTAGCAATCCTGCAGGTCGGACATATCGACTTCAATAAGACAGGTAAACAGCATTCATCCAAGGTAACAATTTGCCAGGCTAGTCAAGAGTCTAACAACATTTAATAGCCCCACTGCCCCAATTCATTGAGCAATTTAAAAATGGGAACTATGTGACCTTTGCTGCGATAAACCCAATTTGCTCAGCTCCTTTTAATGGGAAATTGCCACCTGCAAAAAGAGAAGGGGGCGGGGCATCTAACCATTTCTTCTCCAGATGGGACAGAAGAAATAAGCAAATAAGAGAGCTCCCTCTCTCTGTCTCTGTCTCTGTCTCTCTTTCTCTCTTTCCCTCACTCTCTCTTTAGAATTCTAAAGGTTGAGGAACTGAGGAAGTCCTCAGGGGTTCCCTTCTCTCTCCGATTTAAGGAGCCCCCTTCAGTAGACCACAACTCCACCCAAATTTCAATTGACCACACCTGTTCAGTGGCCAGGGCCGCATTCAGTGAATCCAAACCAGGAATCTGCAGCCGGCCCAGGCTCTGGGGTGTCGTGTGGCCTCAGGGTCCTCTCTCCTGAACCAAGACCAGAAAAGCAGGAGCCAGTTAGGCACTTTACTTTCTCCTGTCTCACTGCTAAAGTAAGTCCCATCCACTACGGCACCCTCGGACGAGACAGGGGCCTAGATAGAAAGCCCAGATGCCAGCCCACGGTGGTCCCGGAGCAGTGGGCTGGGGTGATCAAGCCAAGCCCCAGCGTGTGATCTGCAGTCCACTCCTTGGGTCCAACCACACCTGGCCCAGTGCAATTCGGAATCCAGTTTACAGGAAGGATTTTACAGGGCAAACAAAAGTTCCCTCTCGGTAAGTTACATTTTACTGACCCCGAAGTTGCGCATTCTGATATTACAGAAGTGAAATTCCAGTAGGGGTTCGAGGGTGTGTCTACAAACGGGAAAGCAGAAGATGCACTCAGAGAGCCCGCGGTGGCTGCCCCAGTCCATCATGACAAAATTTGGACACGAAACCACTGGCTTACAACATTCCATCTAACTTCCAAAACTGATTTCTGGCAACCAAAAAAAGTGTTTGCTGACCGAGTGCTGAAAATGTTTCCTCAAAGTGTAACAGGGACACGGCAATTTGTCTTTAAAAAAATTTTTTTAATGTTTTTTTTTGTTTGTTTGACAAAGAGAGAGAGACCAAGCGTGAGCAGGGGAGGGGCAGAGAGAGAGACAGAAACACAGAATCCAAAGGAGGCTCCAGGCTCTGAGCTGTCAGCACAGAGCCCGATGCGGGGCTCGAACTCGTGAACTGTGAGATCATGACCTGAATTGAAGTCAGATGCCCAACCGACTGAGCTACCCAGGCGCCCAGGGGCACTGCTATTTGCAAACTAATGTCTACCTGCCTGTCTTGAGACATAAAGCAAAAGTTTACATCTCAACCATCTGCAACAAGGAAAGAAATCACAAGTCTGTCTCTCCCTCAGAGTATCTTTGTCATTTCGTTTTTCACGTATCATTCAACACTGAAATCTAGAGACTGCAAAACAAATGCTCGATGCTATGCTTCCTCAGGCCTGTCCCACCTCAGGCCTGTCCCAGCCATGAGCAGAACAGACCCCAGCACCCGGCTGGCTCTGCAAAGACTAACTCGCTTTGCTCACAGGACTCCTTACTTTCAGGGAAGGGGCTGCAGGAGGTGGGGGTACGGACTCAGGTTTTAGACCCAGGCTCATGGCTTGCAAAATTCTACAACTCTTCTCTAGGGACTGTCTGCTCAGGAGTTTTGTGAATCCCAGTGACAGGGAGAACACGGAGGGACATCACCTGGGGGAGTCCCACACCCACCAGCCCACCGGCTTCACACGGTTGATCAGAACATCACCAGCTCCTGCACTCTGCCCTTGGGGCAGTGATGGGAGCTTCTCTGCCCTAAATCGGTCAAGGCCTCAGCACAAGCCCCCTGGCTGCACTGGGGGCTGTGCCCCGGTAAGGGCTCTCCTAGATGGCTAGGATCCGAAGGTGGCTGGGCTGCCTGGGCAAGGTCGGCCCAACAAACCCCTGCTGGAACAGCAGCAGAGCCCGTGTTCAGAGGCCATACTGGGGTCCGAGGAGAGGAAATCAAGTTAGTGCCACCTGTACCCTTCTGAACCACTTCAAGGGGGCTCCTACTGTCTGATGTCATTGCAGTCACTGCAGGTTGGGCAAAGGTGACCCCATGAGACCACTGATGTTCTTGATCTGGGGCGGAGAAGGAGGAAAATCCCCGCCCAGGAATTCTCTCTTCCTCAACAAAGGAAACAGCTGCCTTGATGCAAGTAGTAACTTGCATTTGGAGAAACTGCGGTGACATAACCAGAAACAGGTCCCTGAAATGAGGCCTCCCCTCGCCCCTGCCTCCCACGTGGACCCCGTGCTGAGGGGTGGAGGAGGGGGGCCACCCCTGAGACCGTGGAGTGGGGGGTGCAGCTACCACCAGATCCGAGGAAGAGTGGGAGGGGTCAGATCACAAAGGCAGCAAAAAGCAGGGCCTGAGCCAAGGCCAAGTTGGGTAGCAACCGCCCCCCAAAACATCACCTCCACAGACACGCTTCAGTGCCTAAAATCCCACCGACGATGAATCACTAACCCCTGCAACACAGGTAAGACACGCACATAGTGACCCTCGGCCGCAGACACCGAAAGTGAGCTTAGACCTCAAACCTACCGTGCACCAGGCCCCAGGGCACGCCAGGGGCAGCCGGTCTACCCATTGTATGAGGAGGCTGCAGGCCAGGTAGGGGGCCAGGAGGCAGGCCAGAGGCTGGGGCACGGGGAGGAGGTGCACACCAGCTGAGCCCTTAAGCAGGTACAGCAGGGCCTCGGTGGAGACAAAGATGGAGAGAGAAAGGACAAAGGTTCAGAGTCCCTGACATGAGAGGAGTGTGGGGTCGAAGAAGAAGTGCAGGGGAACGGGGACGTAACTTCTAGGAGGGGGAGAGAGAGCAGGGAGTGCAGGGTGCTGGGGAGGGGGTGGCAGGAAGGGGCCTCTTACAACCCAGGCACTTCCAAGGCCCCTCTGAGCTGCGCAGGGGAAGGGGAGAGGTGGAAAGCTCTGAGAGAGAGATCTGAAGAGAGTGGGCAGTACAGGAAGACACAGGGGACACAGGCAACAAGACAAAGTGGGAGGTGGCCCCGGGCAGCTCTGGCCTGGCACCCAGTGGGCCCATGCTGTGGCCCCCGTGCTGTGAATTCCGTAGGCAAAGTAGCCACTGGGGACAAGGCACACCCCTCCCTTCCCGGTCCTCCCAGGGGGCACGCGGAAGCTCTGAGCAGAGCTGGGGAAACCCTCACTGGGCAGAAGCCAGGCCACCCAGACTTGGGCCCGAAGGTGCTGAAACGGAAGTGCCTGGCAAGTGAAGAGATGAGCAGAGATGAGGCACCCCACCATCGCCAGGGCCCTTGGTAATCAGACCCTCCCTCTAGGCCAGCATGCTGCCAGCCCATGGTCGTTACACTCAACGCCGTGGCAACTGGAAGGCCATCCTAGTAACAAGTTACCCTTTACTGAGGGCCTGCCAAGCACCAACACCATGCTGAGGGCAGTCCCTGTGTCATCTCCTAGCTCACAGGGAAAAGGCTTGTCCCATTCACTTCTCAGGCCCTAACCTCCAGGCAGAGCTCAGTACATGTTTGGGGGAGGGAGGGAGAGAGGGAAAGAAGGAAGTAGAGATAAAAGTATAGAGACAGAAGGGAAGACTAAGGAAAGAAGGAAGGGAGGAGGACGGGGGGAAGGGAAGAATGAAGGGAGAGAGGAAAGAAATAAGGAGGGAGGGACAAAAAAGGAAGGGAGGAAGGAAAGAGGGAGGGAGGGAGGAAGGGAGGAGGGAAGGAAGGAAGAGGGGAGGGAGGGAGGGAGAAGGGGAGGAAGGAAGGAAGGAAGGGGGAGGGAGGGAGGAAGGAAGGAAGGAAAAGGGGAGGGAGGAAGGAAGAGGGGATGGAGGGAGGAAGGGAGAAGGAAGGGAGGGAAGGAGGAAGGAAGGAAGAGGGGAGGGAGGGAAGGAGGAAGGAAGGAAAGGGGGAGGGAGGGAGGAAAGGAGGAAGGAAGGAAAGAGGGAGGGAGGAAGGAAGGAAGGGAGAGAAAGAGGAAGGAAGGGAGAGAAGGAGGAAGGAAAGAAGGAAGGAAGGAAGGGTGGGAGGGAGGAAGGGAGGAAGGGAAGAAGAAAGGATGGAAGAAAGGAGGGAGGGAGGAAGAAAGGGACGAAGGAAGGAAGGAAGGATGGAAGAAGGGAGGGAGAAAGGTAGAAGGGAGGGAGGGAGGGAGGAATGAAGGAAAGGGGGAAGGAGGAAGGGAGGAAGGAAGGAAGGAAAAGGGGGGGAGGGAGGAAGAGGGGAGAGAGGGAGGGAAGGAGGGAGGAAGGAAGGAAGGAAGGGAGGGAAGAAGGAAGGAAGGAAAGGGGAGGGAGGGAGGAAGAGGGGAGAGAGGGAGGGAGGGAGGGAAGGAGGAAGGAAGGAAGGAAGAGGGGAGGGAGGGAGGGAAGGAGGGAGGAAGGAAGGAAGGAAGGGAGGGAAGAAGGAAGGAAGGAAAGGGGAGGGAGGGAGGAAGAGGGGAGAGAGGGAGGGAGGGAGGGAAGGAGGAAGGAAGGAAGGAAGAGGGGAGGGAGGGAGGGAAGGAGGGAGGAAGGAAGGAAGGGAGGGAAGAAGGAAGGAAGGAAAGGGGAGGGAGGGAGGAAGAGGGGAGAGAGGGAGGGAGGGAGGGAAGGAGGAAGGAAGGAAGGAAGAGGGGAGGGAGGGAGGGAAGGGAGGGAGGAAGGAAGGAGGAAGGGAAGGAGGAAGGAAGGAGGGAGGGGAGGGAGGGGAGGAGAGGGGAGGGAGGGAGGGAAGGAGGAAGGAAGGAAGGAAGAGGGGAGGGAGGGAGGGAAGGAGGGAGGAAGGAAGGAAGGGAGGGAAGAAGGAAGGAAGGAAAGGGGAGGGAGGGAGGAAGGGGGGAGAGGGAGGAGGGAGGGAAGGAGGAAGGAAGGAAGGAAGAGGGGAGGGAGGGAGGGAAGGAGGAGGAAGGAAGGAAGGGAGGAGGGAAGGAAGGAAGGAGGGAGGGGAGGGAGGAAGGGAGGAAGGAAGGAAAGGGGGAGGGAGGGAGGGAGGGAGGAAGGAAGGAAAGGGGGAGGGAGGGAGGGAGGGAGGAAGGAAGGAAGGAAAGGGGGAGGGAGGGAGGAAGGGAGGAAGGAAGGAAAGGGGGAGGGAGGAAGGGAGGGAAGAAGGAAGAAGGAAGGAAGGAAGGAAGGAAAGAAGGAAGGAAGGAAGGAAGGAAGGAAGGAAGGAAGGAAGGAAGGAAGGGAAGGAAGGAAGGAAGGAAGGAAGGGAAGGAAGGGAGGAGGAAGGAAGGAAGGGAGGGAGGAAGGAAGGGAGGAAGGAAGGGAGGGAAGGAGGAGGAAGGAAGGAGGGAAGGAAGGAAGTAAAAGGGGAGGGAGGAGCAAGGGAGGAAGGAAGGAAGGAAGGAAGGAAGGAAGGAAGGAAGGAAGGAAGGAAGGAAGAAGGGAGGGAGGAAGGAAGGGAGGGAAGGAGGAAGGAAGGGAGGCAAGGAGGAAGGAAGGAAGGAAAAAGGGAGGGAGGGAGGGAGGGAGGAGGGAAGGGAGAGAGGACAGTAGGGCAGATGGAGAGATGGAGATTGATGGAAGACAGGAAAGGAAGGAAGAAGGGAGGAGGGGGAAGGTGGCAGGGAGGGAGGAGAGGAGGAGGCAGGTGCAGACGCATATGGCGGGATGGGGGAGAGATGGAGAATGGAGGAAAGAAGGAAGACTTGGTTCAGTCCTCCCTCCCTTGGCTGGTGCTCTGCTCCCGAGACACTACCACTGCAGAGCCGCGAGCCCCCAGGGAGACTGGTTGCTCCTCCCAGGGCTCACTCGGAGGCCCAACGGCAGGAGTCGGGGCGTCCCCTGAGGGGTCTGGGCAGCCTGGGGCAGATGGGAGGCAGACAAACCACTCTCCTTCCAGGAAAGTGTCAGGAAGGAAGGAGTCGGCAGTGAGAGAGCCAGCTGGGCTCCCTCAGCACTCTGCCGGGGAAGCGTGTGGCCAACAGGACACGCATCTGGAGCTATCTGAAGATGACACCCCATCCCTCCCGGGACGGTGGCTCCGGGCACTGTTGTCCTGGAGGGATGCCCAGGCGAGGGGCTCCAGCCTCTCCTCCAGCGTGCACCCCCCACCTCCCAGGTTCCAGTCGCCCTTCCTGGCCCAGTGCTCAATCATCTCCAGGCCACTAGGGGACAGGGACCCTTCCACAAACCTACAGCTCCTCAAAATGCACTCGGACCTTGCATTCCCTAGCACTGAGTGACCATCACTCTTTCTCTGAGAACTCTGAGGGACGAACATGGCCCCAAGTGACACAGCCATTGCCCCTCCAAGCTCCCAACAGGAGAGGAGTCCAGGTGACAAGAGCCACCTGGGGAAGAGCCACAGGGAAGCTGTCTCATGTAGCTGTCCCCTGTCGAGTGCCCTCTGTGTGCCAGGCTCATGTCCAGGCTCCGGGGACCCTGTGATAAGCAATGTCTCTGTCTGCGTGGAACTTACGTATTAGTGAGCACCTTCAAATGAAAGACGAGTAGAAGTAAAATATAATGTCAGTGAATAATAAGCTCTAAGAAGAAAATAAAGCAGGGGGAAACGATGGACAAAATGATGGATGATTTTTGATAAGGTGACCCAGTGACCTCTCTAAACAGTGACATCTGACAGAAAAAACAAACAAACAAACAAACAAAAAAACACCTGAATAAAGTCAGAGAGCAAGCACTGCGAACATCTGGGGAAGAACTCTACAAGCAAAACAAACAATGGGTGAAAATAGTGAGGGCAAAGGCCCTGGGGTAGAAAGGAGATGGTGCATTCAAGGAGCAGCAGCACATTCCGTGTGGCCAGGACATGGATGGTGAGCAGGGAAGTGGGACAGGATGGGCGTACTTTGTCAGGCATGGTAAGAAATTTGGATTTTGGGGGCGCCTGGGTGGCTCGGCTGGCTAAGCGTCTGACTCTTGGTTTCAGCTCACGTCATGACCTCACTGTGGGTGAGTTCGAGCCCCACGCCAGGCTCTGCGCTGACACCATGGAGCCTGCTTGGGATTCTCTCTCTCTCCCTCTCATTCTCTGCCCCTGCCCCACTCGCACTGCCTTTCCCTTTCTCTCTCAAAATAAATAAATAAAAATTAAGAAAAGAAAAACATAAAAAGAAATTTGGACTTTATCCTGAGCCATTGGCGGGTTTCGAGCAAGGGAATAACATGATGTGATTTACACTGTATAGGGACCGGGCTGGCTGCGTGGGGAGAACAGACCGGAGGGGCTGAGAGTGGAGTCAGGGAGACCAGTGGGTGGGGAGGCTGCTGCAGTTGCCCAGGTGAGAGACCGTGTGGCTGGACGCGGGGTGGGAGCCACGGTGAGAAGGGAAGCAAGTAGACCCAGGATGCCTGCCACAGACAGCCAGTGAGACTTGCTGAGTAGACCCCAGGAATAAGGGGACCCAGAGTCCCCTTCGCCAGGGACCCTGGCAGTGCACGGCACCAACTCCCGCACCAGCCATAGCCGAGCGCTGGGATGCAGTAACCATGTGTCTCTGATGCTCTGACATCTGGGGCCCTACTGGCCCTGGGGGGGCTGCCCCTCCCAGGACTAGCCGATTCCTAAAGAGAGCAAGTGACTCCTTCGGGAGCACGTCTTTCACCAATCCAGAGTCCACGCCCGACCCCCTCCTCCTCTGCCAGGCTCTCCCACGCTGGGCCACTGTCCCCCTGCCCTAATGACCCCAGCGTCAGACACCAGACAACTAGAGACAGCCCCTATACCCCAGGGCCTGCTGTAATGATCCCAACTAGCCAATCCTAAATCTGCGCACTCTGCCTCGCCGGCCTTGCCCTCAGCCCGATAGAGGCTCTTGCCCGCGATCTCCCCTGGCTTCCCGTCTCCCCAAGGCCCCGGTGCTTCCCCAAGAGGCCCCGCGTGGCGCGATGTGCACCTCCCCCTAGGAACCGTGAACAACAGCAGGTGCTTCCTGATCCGCTGCCCTCACCACACTCTCAGGGTCACCTTGGAGCCACTGCCCTCTTCCTGGGGGGCGCGTCATGCCCGCTGAGAACCGGTGTCCCCCTCTTAACTTCTGCCAGAACAGGTGCGTGAGGAGCTGTCACTCGTCGGCCACCAAGTGTCTCAGAGCAGAGAAGGAGCGCTCGCAACCCAGCCACTCGTCTCCTACATCCCCGTCAGCCTGGCCCCGGGCTCCCACCGCTGACCCTCCCCCGCCAGGCCTGCACACACAGGGCTCGCGCTCTCGTGAGTGTGTGTGTGCACGGCACACGCGTGTGGGGGGTGACAACTGCCACCCTGTGACGGAGCCCAGCGTCACAGGATGCGGCTGAAACGCTGTCACACGGAGGGTGCTGGGCTGCCCCGACGTGCTTCCAAGGGAAGCCTCTCCTTTCACTTTAAAACAAAGGTAACTTTGATGCAGAAGCTATCTGATACCTGTTCGATCTAAATGCTTTCAGGATACACAGGCATCAGACACTCGCAGGAACCCGAGACCCCGCGGTATCAGCCCAGGCGCTGGGATGATAAAAGGGGAGCGAGGAGGCTTCTTCCCGTCAGCTTGCGACCCGGTGCATGTATTTTTACATGCTTTAGCATGAAAAAAAAAGCCAAGATGCTCGGAGCCAATCAAATTACTTCCCTGTCTCTTTAATAAACAAATCCATGTGCACATTAACAGTGTTGAAAATTCAATTTAAACTCTTTGTCTGTTGCTGCTTACTCTAAAGATGGTCTTTCTTAAACAACAGAACACCAAGGAGTCGTTAGTGCTCTCTCTTCATTACTTCAAAAAACCAATCATTAGACACCAGAGTATATACGTAATTAGAAAATCACTTCCTTTGCAATCCAAGCTAAGTAGTTTACATACTGTAATTACAGGGACAAAATCAATTTTTAATCATTTCCCTGATTGGGCTCATCAGCTCTGTGGGAACATTGTAACCTGCTTGTTGTGCAAAAGCAACATCTGGGCTAAAACAATTACCCTTTGTTTGCTACAATATTCCTTAAATCTTTTTGCTTGCATAAAAAAAAATGAAAACATGAAGACAAGATATTTGGACGTCTTTTTGTCCTTGATCAACATATATCCGAAAGTTCTTCTCGTGACGGGAGTTTAATGTTCCCCGGAATTTACGGTTTAACAGTACACATCCAAGGAATGTATTTTTTCAGTGAGATAAAAGTATCTGATTGTTTTAAAGATCCATTCAGCTGCCTAATTGTTCCATAGCTAACACATGGTATTCAAACAACCCACACATTACAAAAGCTCATTTGGGTAATCATGGGCGACTATTATTGCGATGGTTTACACTTTTCTAATACAAATGAATGGATTTTATCAAAATTTAAAAAAAAAACTAAAAAGCTGAGTATGTGTGAAAAATAGTTGGTATGAATTGGCAAGGCGAGGCTAAGCATTTTGTTCTCTTAATAGGAAATGACCTCATTTACACTGGAGTAATAATTAGTACTGCTTCACTGACAGTTAAGAAAAAAAACTTTCCCAGTATAATAAGGCAGCATCTCCTTTGTTAGGAGATCTACATTGATTATTAACCCTTGCCAAGAAATTCCGAGTTTAACTCTACGTTCCACTGGGCTCCTGCTTGCAGGCAAGAGATAAAAATAGCTGTTTTGGAACCCGTTGCCTCTCACCCAGATTTCCGAAGTTTTGCATCTGAGCTTTTAAGTGAGAATCTGAAAACACTTGGTGTCCCCTTTGAAGACACACGGAAAGCCCCCAGCACCCTACCCCACAGCCACCAGAGCCCCCGTCGGCCCCGGTCGGCCCCAGCTCTCCTCCGGTGGCCCTGGTCCCCATGTCCTTTTGAAGTTTATTGGCTTTGATTTTTGCTTGCGAGTCCCCCAACCTGCAATTAATTCATAGTCAAAACAGCCCTGAGAAGGAGAAAAGAAGGGAAGGGAAAGTGAAGGCAGAGGGAAACTATTCTTGCTGGTGTTTGGGTCCAGGCCGAGGATACAGGATGGAGATGGGAAGGAGCAGCCGGAATTCACACACACACACACACACACACACACACACACACACACACACACTCTTAAGGGATCTGCTGTTCAGTGACCTAACCACTCCTGAACTCACCAAGGGTGACAGCTAACGCGTACTGAGCACTTACCGCGTGCCAACCAGAGTCCCACATACTGACCTGCACTGTCTCACTCCCTCCTCACAGCACCCAGGGAGGTGACTACTGCTTTGATGTTCGTGCGTTGATGGGAAACTGAGGCACCAGCTGTGCAGTAACTTGCCCAAGGTTAAGAGCCGGTGGGTGGTGAGTGAGAGATCCAGGCCTGAATCCGGGGGGTTTGGGGGGCTGATCCCATGGCCCGTGCAGTGTCCCAGCGCCAGGCAGGCAGCCCCTCCCAGCACACAGCCTTGCAGGGTCCGGTGTCTGAGGCAGCCATGCTTGTCCAGTGTCCACTGAGCAGAGACACCCAACAGCCCCCACATCTGTGTCCTCAGGAGCACACACAGACCTTGGCATCAGTCTCTGCACATGGGGTCCTATCCCTCACCCCAAAATGGGAAATTCTGACCCAGGGCGAGGCAGAGAAGGAAGGCCCACACACTGTAGGCCAGTATTCTGAGGGCAGGAAGCTCAGACCAGATGCACATGCCTCCCACAAGGCTCAAGACCTGTGTCCCTGTACACAAGTCCAGGAAGGGGGCACCGAGCTCTGCCCACGGGCTGTTTTCTCTGGCAGCCAGGTCCTGGCAGGCTCTCCCGATGTCTTTGCCCAACCTGGCCCCGGGGTCTCCCCCCATCCAGGAGAATGCAGATCCCGTATCAGCCCAAGACTTCATGATACGGCAAATCTGAGACCACTCTGGCCCCCAGAGAGCAAATAACACAAAGAAGGAAAAAAAATCCCCCAAACTACAAATGCTTTCTAATTTATTACCACATGAATCAATATATTTATCCCCCTACAGAAGAGACTTCATATCATCATCAAGTCACAAGGTGTCTATGAAGTAGCTTCTCTTGAAGAAGACATGGGCAATACCTAGAAATCACAAAGTCCCTGTTTCCTCTTTATCTACAGTTACTGCAGGTAATGTTCTGTTCAGGTACTCTGCTTGGTGAACGTTGCTGGAATATTCAGGCGTCACACAAAGCTGCACTGTCCAGTCTGATACCCACTGACCACATGTGGCCACTGAACACCTGCCAAGTGCCAGTCCACACTGGGATGAGCCCTAAGTGTAACCGGAGAGTCATGTGGGGAAGAACGTAAAATGTTTCCTTTACATTCTTGATACTTTGTACCTGCTGAAATGAATATTCTGGATACATTAAAAATACAGTCTTAAAATCAACTTCACCTGTTCCTTTCAACCCTTTTTAATGTGGCTACTAGAAATTTAAAACTGTACGCATGGTTTGCATTTGTAACTTGTTTTCTGAAGCAGGTTGTTAAGAGAAAATGTATCATCATCAATACCACTCGAAATGTGGGTTCCAGGGATAATCTCTGAAGTCAAAATGAAAGTTCTACAAGTTTTTTTTTAATGTATTTCTGAGAGAGAGAGAGAGAGGGCAGGAGAGGGGCAGAGAGAGAGGAAGGCACAGAATCTGAAGCAGGCTCCAGGCTCGGAGCTGTTGACAGAGAGCTCGATGCGGGGCCTGAGCTGAAGTCAGACGCTTAACTGACTGAGCCACTCAGGTGCCCCAAAAGTTGTACAAGTTTTAACTGAACCACTATGGGATCTCCTCGACAGATGTTGCTTTTTTCAGTTCATTTACTTTTATCTGTACAAAATTGGTTATTCAAGTAATAATACGCTCACTTCTAGAAAATCTGGAACATGCACGAAATTACAAAGAAGAAAACAATAATAATCCATAGTTCTATCAGCTGGTGTGATTACTTTGATATTTTGGTACATTTCTTCCTATTCTTTGCTGCGTGTGTGTGTGTGTGTGTGTGTGTGTGTGTGCACGTGCGTGCACACATGTGTAAGTTTATAAACACAGCTGAGAACACATTGCATGTGCATCCCTCACTTCACATGTCCTAAAACTTCAGGTCTCAAGTGTAAGCAGACACCATTTGGCCATGTGAGAACACAGGTCACTGGCCGAGGTGGCTGAGTATTACACAGGTATTACAAAGGGAAAGCATTAAGACAGGAAAAAGATAAGCCACATGCTGGGAGAAAAATCTTAGCTGAAGACTGGTGTCCAAAATATACAAAGAACTCTTAAAACTCAACAACAAGTAACAAAGCAGCCCAGTTAAAAATGGGCAAAAAATCTAGGGGTGCCTGAGTGGCTCCGTCAGTTGAGCGTCTGACTTCAGGTCAGGTCATGATCTCACAGTTCGTGGGTTCCAGCCCTGCGTCAGGCTCTGTGCTGATGGCTCAGAGCCTGGAGCCTACTTGGATTCTGTGTCTCCCTCTCTCTCTGCTCCTCCCCCTGCTTGCTCTCTTTCTCTCTCTCTCTCTCTCTCTCTCTCTCTCTCTCTCTTTCTCTCTCTCTCAAAAATAAATGTAAAAAACTAGTTTTAAATAAAAAACAAAAACAAATAAAAATAAAAAAGGGGCAAAAAAATCTAGACGCCTCACCCATGGAGATGTACACATGGCAAGTAAGCACAGGAGAGGATGCTCGACGTCGTGGGTCATTGAGGGAATGCAAATTCAGGCAATGCACTACACACCTATTAAAACGATGGAAATCCAGAACACCGACACCACCAAATGCTGGCAAAGGCACGGAACAACAGGAACCCTCACCCACCAGTGGCAGGGATGCAAAGTGGCACGGCCACTTTGGAAGACAGCTTGGCAGTTCCTTACAAAACTAAACACACTCTTCCCGCACAACGACCCACCAATCACACTCCTTGGTATTTACCCAGAAGACCTGAAAACCTACGCCCACACAAAAACCTGCACACAGATGTTTACAGCCAGCTTTCCCCATGATGGCCAAAACTTGGAAGCAACCAGGATGCCTCTCAATGACAGAATGGACACACGGTGGCACATCCAGACAATGAAATAGTGCTCGACGATACAAAGCGATGAGTATCGAGCCACGACATGATAGGACAGAACCATACATAGATATCACTAAGTGAGAGAAGCCAATATTAAAAGACAATACACCATGTGATTCCAACTCTGTGACATTCTAGAAAAGGCAAGAGGAGACAGTAAAAAGCTCCGTGGTTGCCAAGAGGCGAGGGGGAGGGAGAGAAAAATAGGTAGAGCCCAGGGGACGTTCAGGGCAGAGGAACGATTCTGTACGAAACCCTAGTGGTAGGTACCTGTCATGATGCCGTCACCCAGCCCCACAGATTGTACGACACAAAAAGTGATCTTTTAATGTAAACAATGGACTTCAGTTAACGGCCCATCGATGATAACAAATGTAGTGCACTAACATAAATGTTAGTAACAGGGAAAACGTAGGTGAGGGGGATGTGGGGACCGGACTATCCACTCAAGTTTTCCCTATACCTAGCACTACTCTAAAACACAAAGCCTATTAATTTAAAAAGAATACAGGTAACAGGGAAGGAGCAGCTTTGAGGAAGCCTGGCAAACTCCTCTCTCCGAGCTGCGGTATTTTTCCACTTCTGCAGACCCGGAACTCTCTCCAGGGTCTAGAGACTTAGACTCCTTCAGAAGCCCTCTGGTCACCACTTCTCTGATGAGCTGATGTCCAAAAACCTCCCGGAGAGTCTGTGCAAGGCTGTTATTCAACAAGTACGCTTAGAACTTGTCACAGATCCCCATGGTGGGACACCTCACTCAGCCCGTTCCTTACTTCTATGCAGGTTTGACTTGTAATTTTTAAATGTTTTAATGCTTATTTTTGACAGAGAGGGAGACAGAATGCACACGTGGGGGGAGGGGCAGAGAGCGAGGGAGACAGAATCCCAAGCAGGCTCCACGCTTGGGAGCTCTGTCAGCACAGAGCCCGACACGGGGCTCGAACCCACAAACCACGAGACCATGCCTTGAGCTGAAGTCAGACGCTGAACCGACTGAGCCACCCAGGCGCCCCATGCAGGTTTTTATTGTTGTTCTTGTTGACGAATTTTGCAAAATGAACTGGCATGCGGCTCCAGGGCAGAGTCGAGGCCAGGTCTCCACCTGCTTCTCAGGACACATCTCAGAGCAAGGGAAAGGATCTCCCGAAACTATGCCCACTCTTCAGGCGGGATATCCCCCCCAAAGCCCCATCCTTGTTTCTTGCTTCTCCAACACAGAAACTCCAACGCCTCGGAGAGTACTGGTACGAATGGGACCCCAGACAGGGCTCAAAGTGACACCGGCCACCTCTCCAGCTGGAGCCCAGCAGGAACGGGGACAGTGTTGGGAATGTTACAGGAGGATGTGGCTTTTTCTTCATTCCTCACTCTGGGCATAAGATGCCATCAAAATGCTGCTGCCCTCTTGAACAGTCACCTCTAAATCCATACTAAGTTTGCTCCAGCTACTGGTTAATGCCGGAGGAGGAGGCCGGGAAGGGGAGTCAAGGGCGGACTGATTCAGGGGCCAAGTAAAAATAGTTCACACTGTTTTCCTGCGATTCCTACAGTAACAAGAAGAAACAGTAACTGCCAAAGGCCATGGGCCTCAAGTATCCCTCATTCTACAGAAAAAAAAAAAAAAGCACAGATGACAGATGAAAAATAATAGGGAAATCCTTCAGGAACATGCACTCTGAGGGCAGAACCCACTGCAGGACATATAAACACAGGGGGAGAGAGACGCCCCCCGAAAGGCCTGATCTTTTCCTAGCCCGGCCTATTCAGCAGCCAGTGGCGGGTCCCCCGCTGTGTGTCTCATGGTAAAGATCCAACTCCAGAAAATTCAAACCTAACAATTGACAGAAAAGAAAAAAAAAAAAAGTCCCTTCCCTCTCATCTTCCAAGATTTTCCATTTTGGTAAAGATTTTGTAAACATTCTTAGAAAGAGTATATTCTCCCTCCTCTGCCCACAGGTAACAAGGGATGGCAGATGTTTCAGAAACAGCACATTATAAAAAAAAAAAATCCAATGTCACTAAAACCAGAATGGAAAATGTTTTATACATTAACAAACATTGTAATGAATTTGCACAACCTTAACCGACTGTATACCCAGCATAATGAAACGGTCTCCATCCTTTCAAATAAAAAATTACGTATTCTAGCGCATTGCTTTAGAAAAGCATTGTTCTTAAAAAAAATAAAAAAACCTGCATTTTCCCAGCTACCATGTAATTTGTGAGATGCATTTTTAAATGTTCTGCAACAGCAGCGGCTGCATCAGTCAGATGATACCGATAGATAATTCACCAAACCGTCACATGATCTTCCATCAGTCCAAAAGACGCGAATATATTGCCACAAGCTTTGGGAATAATGGGTGCACCTGTTTACGGTGTCACCTCTGTTTGCTAATTGTCTCCTTGAGCTACATTTTACTTCTAATGCATTTATTTTTGACAGGCAGTGTCTATTTAGAAATCACATTACTTCAAGTGCAATTGTTCTTTTGTCTATCAAGTAAATGAAGTGTTGTTATACAGATTTCAGGTTCTGATTAGTAAAGTATCAGAGCCCCAAAAAGGTCAATCAGTTATTTACCTGAGGTAATAGAAGGATGACAGACATCTTGAATATTCTCCAGCTCATGCTATAGGCAATTTCATGATAATTACTCAACTCAGTGTAACTTAAATATATAGTTCGGGGGTGCGGAGGCTAAAAAGGCACACGCAGAGCGCGTGTCGCGAGACTGGTGTCCGTGCAAAACGGTAGGCAGTTCGGTCTTGTGTTTACATGCACGGGTATCACCAAATCAAATATGCAGTCCCTAAAAATGCAAACAAGTGTGCCAAACGAGTGGGTGGGTGGCTGGGTGTATCTATCTACTGTCTTGAATGCATTCTCCCATTAAAATAGATATTTTAAAACCGTCTTCAAATCCTCTGACTCTTCAGGTCTGATCTGATGAATTAGTTCAGATCAGTATGAAGGTAGTTACAAATGGAAACAAACAACAACAACAACAACTGAGAACAACTATGGAAACATAAATGGAACTGTCTGTGAAGGCCAGAACCTTCTAGGACCAGGATTGCCTTGGACTTCCCCTCTAGAGCCACACAGAGCCAGCTGCCTCCACGGACGGCCCTGGGAAGGCCAAGCCAGCGGGCTCGCCAGCGGTCTATGGCATCTAAATGTGTACGAGGAGAGGCCGGGGACCGACTTCCCATGAGTGCAAGTGAGAAGCCATGAACGGACTCAGGTTAAACAACCAGAAGACGTCCCTGTTGGAAGGAAGAGCATAACCTGAGTGCCAACTTGTTTCCTGGTGTTCAGATCCAAACGTCTACGTCTCAAGTACCCTCGAATTATTCCTATAGGTCATCATCCACCTGACTTTCTGCCTCAAAAGCAACCCAAACATGAATCATAAAGACAGTTCTATATTTAGGAGTCTCTTGTCTCCTAAGTGGATCACCTACAATTTCTTTTTTATTCCTCCTGATCTCTGTAACCATGAGTTGCAGGATTCTCCCTCCCTCCCTGCCTGCGCTAACCCCGCTCCTTGTCTGACGCCATTAAACCATCCCCATCCCCAGCGTCGCCTCTGGCTGAGCACCAGGCCCACGGCCACTGTGCCCACCGGGCCTTGCACACGTGGAGCCTCTCACTGCGTCGTGGTGCTCAACGCGCCCCTCTCCCGACACCCACCTTGTGCAGGCCTGTGCAAGGTGGCCACCCCAGGCTTCAGGAGAATTCCAAAGACCACCGCCACTCCATACACTTGCCAAAAGAAAGAGACAGGAAAAGCCACGCTCCCCTTAAGTCACATTCTAAATTGGCTCCCTGGAGCATTCCCTACCTTGTTCACTAAAGACTGTGTGTGTTTCCTCAGTGTTTAGCATATGCGATGTAACCTGAGCAGGACTCGCAGTGTACCACTAGTTGTTCTCCAAAGTGTTTTCCCATCAGGACCATAATTATATGCAAACTACTCAGAACCATTCGCAAACATGTTCTAAGTGTTCACTAGGATTATTCTGCCACCTGAAAGGAGGAAAGAGGGGGAGTCACATGAACCCTTCCTTGGGGACCCCAAGGCCAGTGAGACGGGGGAGCCCTAATGCACTGAACCACAGACTATCCTCAAGAAGCAAAACCTCCGCGACATTTTCTCCTGGAGCGACGAGGAATGTCCTTTTCATTCTGCAATTTATTTCAACTCTAAGTACTCTAATCATGGGAAGTACTTTTTGCTTTTTAAACAGCCTGCTTGTTTTCACAGGTCAAGAGCATAAATAAAACAGTCAAGTTGGAAACTTGGAAAGCTCGTTTGCAGGAGAAGGAAGTCGTTATAGATCGTCCATTTGCTCAGACACCAGGCAGCTCTCAGGAGGCAGCTTAGCCGTGTGTGAAAGCCAGACCCCTCGATGGCCAGCACTTTCTGGGAGGGTCGAGAGGCACCCTGTCCTCTTATCTAGGGGGAATTCGTCTTGCAGAAAAACTGAGAAGTTGCCAGAACTGTGCAGGGTCGATACTGTAAGTTTCTAACACAGGTTAACCTCCAAGCCAAGGATTAAATCACGGTAGGCTGAGCGGTGGACCGATACCAGGGGCCGCAGATGCATGTCTAAGCTGTGCCTGGGTCGCCTGAAATGTAAGTATCCTGAAGTGCTGGCCATGAAATGTACTCATGTCACCACTAAAGGGGCTCCCGATGAATGAAATTGAGTGCCTATCAATTGCAATACAGGACCCAAACCCTAGTAGATCATTTCTCAATTGCAGAGAATCTCAGGAAAATGAGATGCCTTGGAGCCAACATATCTAAGATGGTTTATATCTTTATGAAAGGAAGGAAGAGAGGTAGGAAGGAAGGAAGGAAGCGGGGGAGGGAGGGAAGAAGGAAGAGGGAGGAAGGGAAGAAGGGAGGAAGGAGAAAGAAGAGGGAGGGAGGAAGAGAGGGAGGAAGGGGAAAAACCACTATCCATTTTTCCATATGAGACATCACATAGGTGCACCTACCATGAGGAGCATAGACCATAAACACATAAATTGTGTTCACTTGTAGATCACACACACACACACACACACACACACACACACACACACAATTACTGATGAGGCTGATGAAAACAAGACTCACGCATGAAGCACCATAAAAACTCACTGTCGATACCAGGGCCATTGGAGCAGATAGGACTAGAGCAGGGGTCTACTGGAGGGAAAAAATCCTGGGACAGCTTCAAGATATGGTGATTACTTCCTGCGTCTGAATGAAGACAGAAAGAACGTCATGGCATATTTGGGGCAATACCAAGGAGGTGTGGGGGGAGGGGGTCCCTGCCGCCACACTGCCAGGCAGAGAACAAACCAAAAGGGCAGGTCTTGTGGCAGCTAAAGACCACAATCGGCCACCAGGCCACATTTTTATTGCTACCTTCGCTTCTATTTTTTTTTCTTTATTCTGCATGTGCTAGAAGAGTCCCCACCCCCTCCCTTTCTTTTTATCAAACATTCCTAATGTAGTGATAAAATGAGGAAGAATGAAAGATTATTATAAAACAGGACTTTTATGGCTAGCGTCTATGGAACAGTCACACTGTTACATATATTTTCTCTAAGTAATCAGGAATGTATTGGTATTTTGAAATTATGTATCTCTAATAACACAAAAGTACTTAAGAACAGAAATAGACAGTAATGGAAAATGCAGTGAACTGTTGACAACATATAGAATTTCTGAAAATAATTTGCAGAGAACAGCACAGCAGATGAGTCAAAATTTTCACAAAAATATTTCTTGCCTCCGATAGTCCAATGTAATTCATTTTCTATCTCTGTTCATTAATCATTGTTAAAATTAGTGATCCATTTCTTCCACTCTGCCATCTGCACTCAGCTTCGTAACAAACATGACACCTTCCTGCATAATAAAACCTGACAACTACTAGGATGCATTTCCAAATAGCTTTCTGCATATTTGCACCTCTATAACGGATTCCGTTGTCAGACAAAAGTGGATTATTTAACCAGAGTTCTTTCTTTATCAATTCTGAACACAGACGTGTGCGAGTGTGTATGTGTGTGTGAAAATACGATCAAGAAAAATCCGTTAATTTTAATGAAAATGAACTTGTCCTTCCTTAAGTAGAAGGTATTTTAAATCCAGGTATATGCCAGCCAAGATCGCTCACCAGGAGCACGGCTGGGAGTACTGTGCTTGATATATAAAGTTTACGTAAATAATGTGTGGTTTCATCTTATAAACTTTTCTAATAAAAATGATCTTGACATTCCAACCTCCTTTAAAAAAAAATTTCATTTTAATATCCTGCTTTATTTTGTTTTTCAGTCTTTGATCACAGAATTTCAAATAAATACTTTTAGGGAAAGACAAAACAATCAAGGAGCAGGGAGATACAGACGAGAACACCAATGAATAATTAAACACATGCCAGGCATTCCCTTGGGGAAGCCACCACTGGGTCCAAACCGCAGGGAAGCTTCTTGGTCCTCCTGGATGGCATGCCATGTGGTGCCAATCAGTCTGACGGTGATGAGGGCAGAGATGAATAGCTACACATCGGGACCTTGTCTTTACCCTTTGACAGAGCAGCCTGATAGGAAGAAAATCTGTGGGCTTCCAAGAAAAGACTGTGCACTTGAATGGCAGAGCAGCTCTGCCTCCCTGCAGCCAGCCCGGGCTGAGTCGGGAGCGGAGGAGGTGATACCAGGGAGGCCCAAGGTAAACAAAGGCGACCTGTATTCCTTCACTCTTTCTGCCCCCTCGCTGCACCTCCTCTGAATATGGGAGCCCTCACTAGCGACTCCCCAGTCCTCGAGAAACACGTTCCCAAGCCGTCCTGCTCCCCCGCTGCATGCATCCCCCAGCACCTGCCCAACTCCGTGCCAGGGAAGACCGGGGTCTGTACGAAGGTGCCTTGACACTGGATCGGCCCCAGAGTTGCTCGCCACATGGCAGGAGAGACAAGACGCGTGCAGATGTCTCGAAACCAGGACAGTGACGGGCGCCGTGACAAGGGAGAACCGCACAGGGGAACTTCATCCCGACCGGCCACAGGTGGGGGCTGGAAGAATACCCGGGGGAGGCTGCAGACACAAAGTGGCACCCGAGCGGATCAAGACGTCAATAAGAAAGTCGAAGGGGAATAGGATCCTGGCCGCGGCAGACGCACGGGCTGGTGGCGGGGCAGCACCGGGGCGCCTGGGGAATGTTCGCACTGGGCCGAGGGCCTAAGTGATGCAAGGCTGCAGTGGCCGGTCCCACCTCCGAGGGATAGAGACACAGGCACGGGCACAAGGGGGAGGCTGCAGAGGTAGCAGTCTGAAGGTGCAGACAACAAGTCACGTGCAAAGAAAGCCAAACACAGCAGCACCAAGAACACACAGCCTTACGATAAATTGTACTTTCTTTGAAATTGAGGGAATGGCTGTTTAATGACTGTTGGTCAATGAATCTGCCTCTCTCTGTCTCTCTCTGTGTCTTTGTCTGTGTGTGTCTCTCTCTCTCTCTCTCTCTCTCTCTCTCTCTCTCTCTCACACACACACACACACACACACACACACACACACGCCTATTGACAGAGCAGAACTTTTTGTTTAATCCCTCTGGTTTATCTTTCTCTGTCCTCGCAGCCTGGTGTGGAGCTTGGAGCGGATCCCCTAACTAAGCCTGATTAGAATGAGAACAGTCAAAAGACAAACTTTGCAAAAATCAAGGTTTAAAATAGAAATAGCAACTGACCCTCAGCTGCACTGCTGCCGGCTGGGACAGTGACAATAGCGACTCTTTTGTTAAACTTTCCTGTGAGACGTGCTCACCAGACGGGGGTGGGTGTGTGTGTCTGTCTGTCTCATATATGAGGGAGTGGGAGAAAGGTTTTAAAATAGCCACGGCTTAAAAAAAATTAATCGCAAATTACCATTCACCCCTTAGCAGCCAAAATGTCTGCTGATTCATTTAACATATACAAAATCCAAAGCTTCCCTATAAATATTTCAGAACTTGAAACCTCCCATTTTGTCCCTGGCCCTGAACAATAACACGCGCACACACAGACACACACACGCGCGCGCGCGCACACACACGTACGTGCGGGGGGGGGGGGTGCAGGGGAGGGTAAGGGAGGGTGTGAAACCCCCTCCCCCAGGCATTGTCTTCCAGCCCCCGGCTCCTGTAGCCTGGAGTTTCCTCTTCCCTTCACATGCCTGCATCCTGACACATTCAATTTCAGGTTATCAGCACATCTGAATTATAGAATACTGATGGGGATAGAGGGCAGGCCTCTCCGGGCTGATTAGCACCATTTAAGAAAGCTTTCGCCAGCCGGCTTCATTGGCTGGGAGCGCCACCATGGTGGGTGGCCTTTCTGTATTAGAAGTCAACATGAAGCTGTCTCGTTTGAATTAAATACGGACAAAAAGAAAGATCTGATTATGCTTATTCATAGCTAACCTTTCAAGTTCACCAGGCTGCCAAACTTGGAAGTAAAAACTGAAAGTTTCTGTCCTGTGTTTCTGGATTGTTGGCTACTCTTATTTTCTCCTGCAGTTTCCCAGTGAGTCTGAATCGTGTGCGTGTGTGTGCGTGTGTGTGTATAAATTTCTGCCTAGCCCACTCTGCAGAGTTTCTTTCTAAAAAGATGCCTCAGTAAGGATTCAGGGAAAAGCTTTTAACTTAGTTAGAGACAGACAACAATGGAAAGTCAAAGTCTGATTTTAATCCATAATTATATGAAAATAAACACACGCACACACACAAATTTGGCTATAGGAGACTTCTTGCAACAGAGTGAGTAGCTGAAAATTTGATTAGCACAAATAAATTTCTGACATGGGGCTGAGTGGCGCAGTGATTCAGAAAAGACCTAAACGTACAGAAAACTGGAATCACTGAGTTGAGAATAATACCCTCATTCATGGTAGCGTTTACCTTTATATCTTCACTTTCACAGATACGCACACACCCCATTATTTTTAATTCCCCTCCTTCCTCAGCATGGGCAACTCCTTCAACACCGAGTTAATAAAAGGAGCGGGGAGTCTCAGGGAGTTCCCGGGGGGGGGGGGGCGGGGGGCCCACGGCCGACTCCACGGGAGGTGGTACCAGAGTGTGGGTGACGGCCAGGGGCAGGCACCGGCTGGGCTTCTGTCCCGGGGCCAGGCTCTCAGACAGGAAACGCACGCAGTAAATGCCTTCTGGAACGGTAAAGCTGCGGACCACCTCTGGCACCCCTATAACCCGCCGGCTCTGGTTCCATTCACTTCAGTGTGACGTACGTTTATTGAGCATGTCCTGTGTGCCACTCGCAGTGCTACGTCCTGGGTTTCACAAAGGAAAGGCCACATGCCCCGCACACACCACCCTCCTCCCCATCTCCTCCTTCCTCCACGCTGCTCTGCCCATCTACAGGCCACGGGGATGTTCTCCCACGTACCTGTCCACCTTGCGGGGTCCTCCCCACCGGCCTCCCTCTGAGAGCCCTCACCTGACAGGGTGGCCCGGCCCACCTCCCTTTGCAGGTCATTCCCACAGGGCCGGTCAGCCCCTCGAGGACGGAAACCACAACCCATCCTCCCTGGAGTCCCCCCATAAAGTCTCGAATAGAGAATCAACCAACCCCAGCCAGCGATCCGGACGCAGGAAAGGGGGCAGACTGTACGCACGGCAGTCGGGGCAGAGTGGGGCAGTCACCTCCCCGAGGCTCCCACCACGTGCCCACCAGTGCAGGGAAGTCGCACCCCAGCCACCCTGGGCCCCTCTGAGCACCACCCACAACGAGACACATCCAGTCCCTGGCCGAGCTGCATCTCCAAGACCGCCACCACCGCGGAGCCCCCCGCCCCAGGCAGCGCAGGGCTGGCAAAGAAGCACGAGGGTCCTTGCTGCTCATTCCCACGGGGCCCCTGGCCCACAGCCCTGAAACACTAAACACAAGACACAGCCAATCGCGAGGCACCCGGAAGGGTGTCCCGGTGGCCGCTGAGTCAACACGAGACCTATACTTCGACCCCGTGTCTGCCCAAAGCGACCCTGCACGAGCATCTCTGTCATTGTGAACCCTCGGGAAAACCCGGTGGCACAGCTGGAGGACTGCCGCTTTCCCAGCGGCCCTCGCAGACCTCTGTCCTGGGCAGCCACGGTGGCAAACAGGCAGCCAGGCTCAGCCCTGTCCCCGGGGCTCTCTCTGCTGAAGGAGGAGGGGTGCTGGGCTCAGCACTCTTATTTGTGTGTTGCGGGCTGGTAGAGTTTTTCTTTGTGAAACACCCCTGTCGCCACCTAAATAAACCAAACCCACGTTTCTGAAAGGGGTGAACTACATTTCTCGTTGCTAGCTTTGAACCTGCAGACCTCCCACCGTGCCAGTAATTGCATTGCCGACCAGACGCAGAAGTGCACCCACAAGCAGCATGAAACGCCAGGGGTGGGTGGGTGGGTGCCAATACAACATGCACCCAGGATGTGCCTGGCACGCACCTGCCTCCCTGAGCCCCGGCCCTCCCCTGGGTGGGGGGCAGCCCAGGGGGGTCAGTGAGCACTCGCCACCTTTGCTCCTGGCAGCTGTCCCCACACTGCAGTGACAGACCCCCTTCACGGTTTTTGCCGTGTCTCGTGCCACCTGGACTGTTATGTACTTAATACTTCTCTTTAAATTAACTTTAAATCAACTGACTTTTTTTTTTTAACTTAGCCTCACCTTAAGCAATAACATCTGTGAAATCACAGCTAGGATGTGCTGGTTATATTTTTCTAATAGGTCTTAAAATACCCAACTGTTAAAACGTTAAATGTACGTACCATCTAAAATAGTTTCATGGAGTGCAAGCCACATTTGGAGAGGCTTCAGGAAGCACAGCCTGACTGGGGGGTAAATAGAGGGGCGGAAGCCTGAGGTGGCACGGGGCCAGGCGGGGTCTGTCTCTTATCCGTCTCCAGAGCCTGGCTCGTCTGTGGGCACCGAGGGCATGGCTGCCCAGCTCCCATGCCCCGCTCCCTTAGGAGCCTGGGGCTTCTCGATTCACTAGAGACCCTGCGTAAAGTGTGGCCCGGCTGGTGGTTGGGGCGTGATTTCCTAACAAAAACCCTCACCCTGTCACTTTCCAACCTAGAGAAGGACCCTCAAGAGTAACAGTGAGTGTCCAACGAATTTCCTTCTGAGTCTATCCAAAACTCACCACCAGGGGTTTATCTTCACTGCCAAGAAAGCTCTCCTGGAGAAAAGCAAACAGCCCGCACAACAGTACAGCTGGCCTTGTGCTTGGACCACTGGCCGGCCTCCTCCCAGCACCTCACGATGATCACACAACTGTGACTCTTCCGTCCAAAAAACCTGCCAACGGAGGCTTTGCGGCAAGGAGGTGGCAGACGATTACCCCAGCCGGCAAAGTCTAAACACAGACTTGAGCGACTCCACGGAATCTTTCCTGGACATGAGCAACGGCCGTGCTCCTCCCCAACCTGGACAGGAAAACACCCAACGCCCCACGTGGGTGGGGCAGACATTTTACTGCCACTGACTCGTAGCAGTAAGGATGGATGGAACTCTTCCGAATTCCTGTTCAAAATAAATGCATTTACGACAACTGAGTCACTGGTACGTGTTCAATACCCTAACGATCAAATGGCAAGCTGCTGAAAAAAGTAAAGTAAGTAAACTCTAAAAAAGGCAAAGGTGAGGGCTCCTGGGTGGCTCAGTTGGTGACACGTCCGACTCGTGATCTCGGCTCAGGTCACGATCTCATGGTTTGTGGGTTCAAGCCCCACGTCGGGCTCCGCACTGACAGTGTGGAGCCTACTGGGAATTCTCTCTCCCACTCTCTCTGCTCCTACCCCACTTGTGCTCAATCTGTCTCTAAAAATAAATAACAAAACAAAAAAAAAATTTTTTAAGGCAAATGTGAAAAGTACCTAATGACCATCATCTTTCCTTTTATATTTTAACCAAACAATTCAGCCAATAACACAGCTTCTTGGATCAAAAGGCTTGTGGTGCAGACTCTGGGGAAAGTTCCAGAGTATACACATGGCAGGGGTACACTTCCTGTCTTGGAAAAGCCATTCCCATACTACATGTCCTAAAGCAGTGGTGCTCACACTTTAGCTGCATCCGAATCTCTTGGAAGACCTCAAAACTCAGACTGCGGGGCCCCACCCACAAAGTTGCTGATGCCACGGGTCTGGGATGGGTCCTGAGAATCTGCATTTCTTCTTTTTGTATATAAAAATTTACATATATATATATTTTTTAAGTTTATTTATTTATTTTGAGAGACAGAGGGAGTGAGAGAGATCAGCACGGAGCCTGATACAGGGCTCGAATTCATGAACCGTGAGATCATGACCCAAGCCGACACCAAGAGCCGATCACTTAACCAACTGAGCGACCCAGGTGCCCCGGAAATCTGCATTTCTAACAAGCTCCCAGGTGATGCCAAGGCTGTTGATCCAAGACCACACTTGGATAATCACAGCCCTAGGCAATCTCGGGACCCTGCTGTGGCATTGTTTTTGTAAGGAAAAGACCGCGCCCCGCTCCCCAATACATCACGTTGAAAATCTGAAATTTCTGATCACCAGAAGAGTGTGAGGTCTTTTCTCTTTAAGGTGTAATCACCCATATATGAAAGCATCAGAATATAAATGATGCAGAAAAAGCAAAGACATCGGATGCCTGTTCCTTTTCCAGGCAAAGTCACCACCACCACCACCACCACCCTGCAAAAAATAAAATGAAATAAAGCAGAGCTTGAGTAGTTACAAGATTCTTTCAGAGTTACACCCAGAAATAACATAGGTTTCAGGTCACTGGCCTGTCTTTAAACAAATTACCAGAAACCTATAATAGTTTTAATGGTGTACTTATTCCAGGGTGACAGTAAAAAAATAAAACATTTTAAGTTACTATAAATGACCTATGTACAAAAGGGCTAGCAACAGAAAAATATATAGATGGTGCCAGTCTATTGGGAAGACTGATGAGGAATGATGGCAACCCCGCCATCGTACTTTCAACTGGATGTGTATGTATTTTGCCAGAAAGACCCCTAGAAACACACCTCACCCCTCCTCCCAAAGGAACCGTCAGGATCCTGGGCTGTATCTGGTTATCGGGGACACTTGCTCCTCAGTGAGACGAGGAGGAGGAGGGAGCTGGTTTTGGTTTTAAAGCCCTTCTGTCACAGAGTCCCTGGAAGTGGCTTGAAAGTGAGTTGGGTTTGTAAGTGGGTGGGTGACACGGTCGTGTTTCTCCTATTTGCAGCCACCAGTGACGTTCCCATGGTTGACAACTTCCAGATAACCCAAAAAATGGCCAAACTCCTTACTCGCTGACGTGATATTCATGGTGTTTATATATACATACACATATACACATGGCGCACCTATACGTGTGAGGACTACAGAGAAGACAGGGAAGGAGACTGGAGGTAAAGGAGGAAGAGCCACACTCAACAGCAGAAAGGGACTGTGACCGCTCCTTGGTTCTGAGAGGGTCCAGGGACACTCACTCTGTACGCTCGACCTCATCCAGGTCAAAGACGGCATCCTGGAAATGACGTTCACCTAACTTCAGTCTTCTGGGCTCCAGAGTTTGAACAAAGAAGACACAGGCCCAGCGCTGACTCGGAGCGAGCACCCCCTCCACGCACATGGCGGATGGGTGTGCCCAGTGCAGCCTCGGCTAGCTGACCATACGCTGGCCTCGCAGTAACCACCTTCCCTCCCCACGAATCTTAGCCCCGCCTGGGAGACAGGCCAGCAACTGCATCAGGGCCCAGGGTATTCTCCAGCACCATGCTGTTTAGTTCTCGGCTGTAAACACAGTCAACCTAAAGCCGGTCAGCTGCTGGCCACATGGTGGTAATGAGCCCAAGAGCCCGGAGTTCACAATTATTTCAGATTTACTCTCTTCCTGATCTTTCATTTTATCAGCAAAACATCCTCTTGGCCATGGGTATTCAGCTCAAACCTAAGATGAAGAGAAACGCAAGGAGAAGAGTCCGCAAAAGGCATGGCGTCTGAAAGGAAAATATTCAGACCTCAGCCTTGGCCTTGACCTTTTACTGTCTTTTAACATTAAACATTTGCCCCACCTTCGAAAAGATAAATGTGGCTTTTGATGACAGCCAATGTTATCTGAGGATTAAAATAGCCCTCTTGCAGTGCTCAACATTAAAGTCTTCCGCATTTGCAAAATTGCAAACAGATGCAACTCAAGTACCTGCAAATAATCTGCCAAGACCAATTTCAAAAGGGAGATTTCAAAATATGTGGAAGTCATTAGGACATGTATTATTTTTGCAATGAATAGGCGCCAGGAGTGTCTCAAGGAGCAGATGGGTGCTACTTTGTTTATAAAAGATCAACAGAATATTCGGCTGTAAATGAAGACATATAAGCTATATGAAACAATTATGGTAAAATGGCGAACATTTCAAAGCTAATTGTAATGGTCTTTTAAGATCTGAATTCCTCATTTCTTACTGCATGCTAAAATATCATTTTAGTTTTGGGTCTTGATTGATATAATTACCAAAATGACAGAAAATTAAAGTAAATGCTGTCAGTTTTACTGTTGTAAATGTTGTCACTTTATCACTTGTTTACAGTGGCACCAATACTGATAAATGAATATTTTTCAACATGAATAAAAAATGTGACCTCCGTCTCCCGGAAATCTTCAAAAAGGACGGCCCCAAACGTGAAGAACCCAAGCAGACAGAGTGAACCTCAAACTGCATTATAACAGAACTCCAAATCGCCTCTCTCTCACACATGCCCAGCTTCAGAGAGCTCCTGTTGCTAATAAAAATCCCCACAGTATCACAGAGGAAAAACAGAGCCAGCAAACATTCGCCCTCACCCAGGTCTCTCTGTATGTCTGTGTCACCGCCCAAGCCGGACTGAGTTAAGCCCCTATTCTATTTTCCTGTTTTATATTGGTAATCATGTGAATTAGATAATTACTCATGGAAAATGTGATTAAACATACGTCGCTATTGCCAATACCGAATCATGAAGAAAGGGCATTTCTGCGAATTGCTTTTAACATAAATAGCAAACTGGGCTCGTAAAAAATGTCCAATTAAGCCAATACCTAATGATAGATGGGCTGGTCCTATAACTTGCGAAGATGCAAATCGGATGCAGGAAAAATGAGGACTCGTGTGAGGCATCCGGGATCTCCATTCCCGCACAAAAGACTTCTTTGCCTGGGATGCTTTCAAAAATCTCACTAACTCCTCCAAAGTTGAGACTCCTCTCTTTCCCTTTCCCTACAATCAACTTTCCGGGGGCCTGAAATTCCGTGTGCTGCGGCAACACGCTCGCCACATGTGTAAGCTGGGGAGCGAGGAAGGAAGGAGAAGAGAAACAGGCATGGGCTGGAGACACGGGGCTGGAAGGGGGAGCTCAGAGGCGGCTGCCCCAGAAGGAAGCAGGGCAGCGGAGGCCACGACCAGCTGGCCGGCCCGGGGAGGCTCCCGCCCTCTCCCTGGGGCCAGTGTCTCCTCTTGATCCCAATCTCACACCCCCCGCCCGCCCCCAGCGAGGAGGCCACGGCCAGGGAGGCTGCCGCTGGCAGCATTTTCCTTCTCCCCTTCCCTGACTCACCAGCCCTGCTTTTCCGTAAATCTTTAAGCCAAGCGCACATATTCTCCCGTGACAGGGTCCATGCAGACGAGGATCTGCACCCTACAATCACTGATGAAATTTGTATTGACTCCAAAATCAAAAGTAATGAGAAGAAAATTGGTTCACAGCCTGACCCGACAGTTCCAGACTGCTGTACTGAAGGTGCAGAAAGACATTTTTTTATTGTCTCCAGATTTCAATTAATGACATCGAGCTCCCCCGTCCTCCCATTATTAGTTTGAACAGAAGATCAGATTTAAGAAGTTTCACTAAATTAATTACTGTAATAGTATCTTGCATTTCTGGAAAATCTTCCTGTTTTGTAAGGGGAAAGGATCCCTCTTATGAACTGTGGGCGACGAGGAGTCCCCCGAACTGAATGCATGCACCCGAACATATGTTCTGTAGGTGCACGTATGTGCTTCTGTGCAAAACTGCACATGCGTGTAGGACACGCCAACTCTGGGCAGGGTCATGAAATCCTAGACGGTCACGGCCGTAATTATGTCCCCGCAAAGATTTCTTGTTAGATTTTAGTGCCAAGCTAGAAGGTCTTTTTCTCACTACCCCCAGCTCTTAAGCTGTATGGCCCCCCAAAATTAATAACAACAGTAACCCCACAATCACCCTCAAAGCCATGAAGGAGAGCTATCCTCTTTTGAATGAAAAGAGAGAGAGAGAGAGAGAGAGAGAGAGAGAGAGATTATATCCACAGACACTATCATTGCCCCTATCTTGAGTAAAAATGCAAATTATGCCACACGGTGCTAAATTATTCTGGGATATTTCATAATGTGAATTAATACCCACTAGAGGCTAAGCCGAGATCATCAAACTCATTTCACATAAGACAACGAATTTAACCACCCGTGACTCAATGAGTAAGAAGTTAACACGCTATCCAGCAACACTAACCACTCCAAGGTAAATTGTCTTTAAATAAAATAACCCATTTTAAAGACTTTTCCGTCCGGGGCTAACTTTCCCAGATCCCACCAGATGGCAGAACATTTCATGCTCAGGCTTTCGGTTTGTACGATGATGAAAATGATTTCTGTGGGGATCAGGCTGTATCTAGTCACCATCTTCTATCAAGACTAAGTAAAATCCTGTTTCAATAAAGTGAAACCAGAGAAACAAAAGCATTCTGGTCCTTCGCAATCTCTGCACAGTTGGGTTACCGACTCCTTGTTAGCTAAAACAAATGTCACATTTTCAGTCCACATTTGAAGGTCCACATTCCAGAGGAGGTTTTAGCGATTTCTTTCTTTCTTTCTTTCCTTTTTTTTTTTTTTTTTTTTTTTTTTTTTTTTTTTTTTTTTTTTTTTTTTTTTTTCCCAAACAAGAACAATCAAATTTAAGACGACGTTCCGGAAGAGGCAAAAAAAAAAAAATCAAAGGATCTCTACCCCAACGCCAAATGTATCCCTAATGCACTTGAACAATAGGCGGGCTGTGTTCCTACCCTGGAATAACACCGTCCATATGAATCCTAGGAATTTAGTGTATCTGACAGTTTCTCTCAACCACCCATAACATTCTTTCCTGTCTCATTGGAGCTGGCAAAGGAGAATTCTGTAATTGAGTGGTACAGAACATGTGCCCTCCTTGCTAGAAGATGACAGATGGATTATAAAAACTTCAAAGCGGAGCATTTGCGGCACCAGGGGAGAGATAGTGGGTATTTGAACTCTCCGTCTTTACCCAGGAGACAATGGCACTCTGACATGGAGCATATATCAAGGAATGGTGTAACTAGATAGACATAATCTTTCTTTTCACTAAGTATTTAACATTCTGTTAGGAACAAGTTTCAGCCCCGCTAAAGTGCAACCCATCTTCCTGCTAATCGTCATAGAGCAATGGTGACACACGCCCCCCCCCTTTCAATTGTGGTTAAATCAGTTCTTTTGCAAACTGATTTTTTTTTTTTTTAAAGAACAGGAACAGCTTCTGCTGTAGAAATTAAACATCGGGTTGGGATTAGTGTCGTTTCTGACTCACTAATCTGATGAGGCTTTTATTTGCAGTGCGTGTTCCCCTTCTCTATGACTAAGGAAGGGCTCGCATACATGGCTCATGGCTCATGGGCCACCAATTACCCAGTTCGAAGCGCAGCCATGACTCACCTGAGCCCAGCTGAAGCTGTCGCACCACCCCTCCTGTCCCCAGAAACCAAGCTTCTCCGCTTCTCCCTTCCACCCCCACCCAGACAGGACACACACAAGCACAGCCAACTGGTGGGAAAGTCACAGCTTCTGAATGATATGGTCCTTCGCCTTTTCTTGGTCATCTGGCCCCACATTTCAGCTGCAAGAACAAATCAAAACAAGGCAGAAACACAATTCATGAGCAATTATTAAAATCTGAGTTCTGCAGTGTAGCATGAGGGTGGGGGACTGGCTGCTATCAATATAGCCCTGATGACAGATCGAGTCCGCGGCCCCGAGACACTGCTCCGCACTGAAGCCCCAACTGCGAAATGGCTCGCACTGATATGATGAATTATAAGCCCAAAAAAACCTTAAATTTTCTATGTCTCTTAAAATTTTGATAGAGACATAAAATGGCTTATAGAATTCTAATTATAGCAACAGACTTCAAAAAATGTCTCAATGTCAGAGATTAGTGAATCAAAGGCACATTTTTTAAATCAATTCTTGCTTCTGAATATTAACAGTATTTATCATTCATACTGCCCTCTGGAAACACCAGCTAGGATCCCTCTCCACATTTGACGAGGAGGGTCTCCCTGCGGTTATGAGGCTGATCAAATGAGGGATCCCAAGGGGTGAAGGTTCGCCTACAGGGCAAAAGTCCCCCTGGAACGAGCACTGGGCTCGTGACTCAGTAACCAATGCCCAGTCTTTCCAGCTCCCTGCTGCCCATCGTCATCACCGTCATCTCAAAATACTCTCTACCTTCTTTAAAGTACTACAAAATAAATGGAGTTTAAATTAAATTACTTTTAGGAGATCACGGCAATTTTTTAAAATAATTAAATATGCTCTAAATATTTCCACTGTAAAGAATCCTTCTCTTCCACCCTGCCTATGTAGGCACAATAAAATACTTTGGAAACTACCAAACTGATTCATCTGGGATCTAAGCAAACACGGACCCGTCTCGGTCTCAAGACCACCTCGACACCTCGGCCACACCATTACGCAGGAAAGAGGCACCTTTATGCTTGACTGTTGATGCCCCAGGGACAGATGTCCCAGACTTCATGGGTTGTGTACAGTTGTTTCTTCCCAAAGAAAAGAGGGACACTCGTCTCTCAAGCTTATTTCATACAGGCAGGCAGAAAACACATTCAAAGTCCATTTTCACGAACCTTAATTCATGCTGTTGGCATGAAGGAGATGGTGGGGGCAAAAGCCTCACGGCTCCAGCCTTCAGCACGTGTACCTGCCTCTTCCATACCCTGGAGTCCTTCTCCACTTTCCTCTGAGACACCCAAGGCCCATAGGAGACCGGTGGTGTGGTCCATAGCCAAAGTCAGACAGACAAAAATGTCAGCGAGCATTCCCTGAAGGGAATATAAATTGTTTTTAAAGGGGGAGAATTTACTGATTTCTTTTTTTTTAATTTTTTTTTATGTTTATTTATTTATTTTTTTTTATCTTTTTTTTTTTTTAACATTTTTTTTTTTAATGTTTATTTATTTTTGAGACAGAGAGAGACAGAGCATGAACGGGGGAGGGGCAGAGAGAGAGGGAGACACAGAATCGGAAACAGGCTCCAGGCTCCGAGCCATCAGCCCAGAGCCTGACGCGGGGCTCGAACTCACGGACCGCGAGATCGTGACCTGGCTGAAGTCGGACGCTTAACCGACTGCGCCACCCAGGCGCCCCTATGTTTATTTATTTTTGAGAGAGACAGAGACGGAAGGTGAGTGGGTTAGGGGCAGAGAGAGAGGGAGACACAGAATCCAAAGCAGGCTCCAGGCTCTGAGCTGTCAGCACAGAGCCCGACACGGGGCTGGAACTCAGACGGCGAGATCATGACCCGAGCGGGAGTCGGACGCTCCACCAACAGAGCCACCCAGGCGCCCCAATGATTTCCTTTTTTTAATTTCAAGGCCAAACTATGCCTTGAAGAGTCAGCAAAACGTTGGGGTCATGAGGCCTGTATGTCAGACATCTGCGTGTCCCTGCTCACACTCTGCTTCCTCAACATATTATAGAAAAAGTCAGCGCATCGACAAACGCAAAAACCCAAACCTTCACCTAAGACCGTTTGCACCCACCGTCACCATATGGGATTTGGGAGTCCATCTTGCCTTCTATCATCTTTTCAGAATTGCCCAGTTCATGAAGGGAAGAAAATGTCGTGGGTGCCTAGCGCTGTGTCATAAGTGGTTTCCGGCTGGCCCCCAGCAGTGGAGATCTGGGGCCCCATATAGAACGAGGCCCATCCTGCCCCCTGACACCCAGGTTACCCGGACAAGCCTCTGTGATCAAGCATCCCACGTTCCCCACTGACAAGCTGTTGCTGACTTGTGCGCTGGCGAGGAGTAGACGCGTCCCCCAACAGTCATTAGAGGGGCCACGAACCAAAGCCCTACGCAGCATGATGGGCAGATCACCTGTACCTGGAAGACTCCCTCAGACTGCAGGGACAACAAAAAATAAAAGTGCATTTTAAAGTATTTGACACTTGACACCTGCCGCTTCCCCCTGCCCCACCCCCACCCCCAAAATAAGGCAGCAAGACAGTTATGGCTGGAAAAATCAAATCAAACTCTGTCCTTACATTTACTATGTACTTTAGTACCTCTGAATCATGTAGAGGGAGACTGTGGAGAGGGGACAAACCATAGACATCTCGGTGTCCAGGGAATCGAATGGAGGGGCCTTACCTGGCCCTGTGTCCCGGCTACTCCAGCTCTAAGTAGAGGAATCTTTCCTGTCTTAGTGCCCAGCCGCAGCAAAGCCCTGCTCTGTTTATTGGCCAAAGCAATCAGCTCCATCAGCCACTTTACCCAAGACCCTTTGAGAACCGACTTCCAGCAAAGGGCAGAAACGCGCTCCTTAACAAAATATATGAAAGCACTTCAGGGACAGATGCCAGAGAGACATGCCCGAACACCCTGAAATCACACCAGCGCTTGCTACTCGCGGCTCAGTGCCCCAAGAGCTCAGCCTGAATGTGTCACAACAATGTGACAAACCTTTAAATCACCCATTAATGTATATGTTCCCTGCAGAGGAAGCACAGACCTCAGCATCACAAGAGGGGAAGGGGGACAGTCTTTGAAGGAAGCCTGCGCGAGAAAGCCCTTTTTAAAAGTGCCTTTTCGTCTTTCTCTTTTACAGTGATCTTCTGCCATGCTGGAATGTAAACACCACAGGAAGGGACAGAATCGTGAATTAAGGATTTGGACGCCTTGCTTTAGAAGTAATCTTCAAAGAATGCACATCCCAAACATCAGAGTCGCACAACAAGGCTCCGAGCGGCTTGTGACTGCCTGGAAAACGGCACAGGTCACACCTATTATTACCAGTTGGGTCCTGAATTGCTTTTAAAAATCAATAGAAAACATGTTCTTACATCTTGTCTACTTAGCAAGAGTGCAGATTCAGAAAGTGCTTGTCGTTGCCCAGAGAAGGAATCATGTCAGGGATGTCCCCCAAAACATTCCTAGCAGGGGGCAGAAACGGGAACTGAGTTTTTGGTGATTCCCTCCCCTAGATGCTTCCCTGGGGTAAGGGCACTGAAAGACTGGTGGCTTCGCGAACTGTCCACCTGGCCTTCACCTGGCCTTCACCCTTCACTCCCCAAGAAGGCACAGGAAAGCCAGCGCTGTTCTCCAGAGCAGCCAGCAGCCCCCCTCTGTTCCTCTGACCGAATCTGCGCAATCGTAGCCATGAAATAAACAGAGAGAGGGAGAGGTTCTATGGGCCGGGGTGGGGGATTTCTACCCAGACGCAGCCACTTGCGAGGAGAGTCGGTTTTGGTAAATCACCTGGTACTCTGAACTCCAGGTTCCTTGCTTGGAAACTCAGATGGTGATGCTACCTGCCAGGACTCTTGAAGATTCAGTGAGAAAATTCATGTGACATTACCCTGAAAGTGTGTCCCAGCGGAACAGCCTCTCCTCCTCATTTCTGGTATTATTATCACGAGTACCATCAGCATTACCATCAGGGATTAGTACTGCTCTCAGCATCGCAGCTGTAGCGTGACATTCACCTCCAAGCCCGTGGAAGCACAGTGCTGGGCACTGAAGCAGTGTTTGCTCAGGACTTGAAGGGAGAAGGGTATTTGATCGACACAGCTCATCTTCTCCAGGAAAACTCAGGCAAGAGCATCCCCAAAACCCAAAGGCAAAACCCACAAAGTAAGTTGAATGCGCTTTTGTGAGCACAGGACCCAGAGCATCCTTTAAGATTAAATCTGTATGAAAAGCACAAAAGTCAAAGGCTGAACGATACATTAATTATGCACAACCAAAGATCTGGGAGAGGTTAAACCCACATTTGGCAGCAAATTGAGTTCTTTTATTTGAGATGAAATCTGTGCCTAGTGATGATTTGTCCTTCCTGCTTAATGTCACCAAACTTCTGGGGGAGGGGGCGCTACTAGAAAGCAAAAGGACAAGACATCCATTCACTCAAGAGCCTTCCCTGTTGTGGGATGAAATCTAACAGACATCACAAGTAATGGCTTCTCGGGACCACTGCTGGCCAAGGTCAAAGTCGTGTCCACCTGGAGCAGCATTACCACCATCTCACCCCACTTGCTCAATTAGAGTTACCAAGAGTATTTCTAACTCATGCAGAACGGGCGGTGTATAAGATGAAAGGTCAGAAGTCTCTTTCCAATCATATGTGCCCACTGCAGCTAGGCCTTTGGAGAACATTTCCCCCTGCTCCCCATATAGACTTATTAGCCACCCAAGCTCTGCAGGTTTGTATTTTTTGTTGTTTTCTTTTCGTTTAGTTTTGTTTGAAGCTGCACGTTCTTAAAATCACAGATGAGGCTGTTGATAAACTGTGGTTAATTCCATCTTCTACTACTTTCTACTTAGTTTAAATCCAAACACAAAGATTCTGCCATCATGCTATATGTAGTTCTTGCATGAACAGGGCCAGGTCCGTTCTGCCCAGTTTTGATGTGTGGGGCACCAGAAACAAAGTCTCAGTGGATTGAAGTCAGAAAAACGATCTGTAGAACTTCCATTGTCCAGAGTGGGGTTCTCTGATGCTGTCACAGCCCTCCTAAGTGACAGGTTCTCAGGAGGACAAGTATCTGGAATTATCTCTGTGATTGTAGCCAGGAATACTCTTGATGTTGCAGAAATGTTGCCAAATTAGGACAACCTGGAGAAAACCATGTAGGCAAGAAATAAGGTGTGCTAACGTTTATCCGCTTCTCCAGCTTTGTTTCATAAACTGTCACAGCAGGATTGGAAAGGACCACCTGGAGCAGCTTGGGATCCCTAGACTGCAGCACCATCTGTAAGACTGGACTCTCAGCATGGGGCCCAAAAATCGGAATGTTTATAAAGCCTCCCAAACTATTCCTTTGTCTACCAAAGTTTGAGAGCCATTGGTCAAGCGTACCCTCTTCGTTTTTTTTTTTTTAATTTACTTTTTAATTTACATCCAAGTTAATTAGCATATAGTGCAAAAATGATTTCAGGAGTAGATCCCTTAATGCCCTTTACCCATTTAGCCTATCCCCCTTCCCACAACCCCTCCAGCAACCCTCCTTTGTTCTCCATATTTAAGAGTCTCTTATGTTTTGCCTCCTCCCTGTTTTTATATTATTTTTGTTTCCCTTCCCTTGTGTTCATCTGTTTTGTATCTTAAAGTCCTCATATGAGTGAAGTCATATGATATTTGTCTTTCTCTGACTGACTCACTTCGCTTAGCATAAGACCCTCCAGCTCCATCCACATAGCTGCAAACAGCAAGATTTCATTCCTTTCGATTGCTGAGTAATACTCCATTGTGTATCTATACCACATCTTCTTTATCCATTCATTCATTGATGGACATTTGGGCTCTTTCCATACTTTGGCTATTGTTGATAGTGCTGCCATAAACATGGGGGTGCATGTGCCCCTTCGAAACAGCACACCTGTATCCCTTGGATAAATACCTAGTAGTGCAATTGCTGGGTCATGCATCTGTCCTCATTCGATGGACAGGAAAACAGATTCAGCCCAAGTGACTAACCAAGCAAGGGCCAGGACACAGATTTGTGCCTCCATCCTACATGACAAGTGTATACTCTAATTATACACTTGCCTGCCATGGAGGCCCACAGTGGGCACCCCTGCATACGTATTTTATTTGCATTCACACAGTCAAATAGCTGGAACACAGCAGGTGGACAGGAAGCTAGGAGAAGAAGGCTGTGAGGCACATGAGTAAGCCAATGCCAAAACCCTGATGGGAAATTGGAAGAGCCAGGTTCCACCCAGCTTCTATTGGGAGGTGGGAATCCCCTCCTTACTTAGAGGCAGATAACAGTAGGTCGTCACCAAGAAGCAGAACACCACAGGATTTCTTATTTTACAAGATCAATGTACCCATTCGGGATGAGGGCTTTGCTCCCCAAAAGTTTTGGCTTTGAGTAATAGTGGTTTCAAGCCCCCTTGGTAGAGTCTCAAGGTCTTTATTTTAAAATATAATTAGCAGAAATGTTTACTCAGTGAAATGAAAAGAAAAAAGCAACCAGCTAGCTAGCAAATAGTTTTTAGTCCAAGAGGTCTGTAAGTCATGAACAATTCACTGGGGAATTACTCTGTACCTTTACAGAAGATGCATGTTCATAACTCTCTTCAATCATTTATCAAGGTTTTACTGCATCCCTCTCCCATCCCAAACCCATCCGGAAGGTGCCAGACACCCTGGAGAGTAGGGGTGGGGGAGAGTAGTGGCTGGCAGGGACTGACAGGCTAAGGGAAGAAAAAGGAAGTTTCCGTCCTCAGAGAGCTTGCGATCTAGTAGAGGAGAAAAGATGCCCATGGGAAAAATATATTTGTAATTTGTTCACCAAGTAAACAAATAGTATGGATCAAAGGGAGAAATTTTATATAGTGAAAGAATCTTCTAGAACAGGTGAAAATCAAGACCAGTGGTATATTCATTCCCGTATTTTATCTTTCTGTAGGACTTCACAGTCGACTTGTGGGGAGGAAGAGGAAGATGTGCATCTCCAGCACTTTTGGAAAAGAGATTCTTCAAATTGCACCCTCATTGTCAAGCGCCCCAAGATGGCAGTCACTTGGGCAACAGGATGTGACATACGTTAAAGTCCTTTCTTCCCTTTTGCAATCATCCTCTGTGATTCGAGTGTCTCGTTGAAGCCAGTGGGGTTACTCCACCTCACTCATCAGCCAGATGAGCGCCTCACCAATCAGGGAGTCAAGACGGCATCTTCTCCAGGCTCCACGACTCCTCTGCCCAGGGACCCCCATCAAGAGCTGCCAAAGATGACAATGCAGAGCGACTAACAACTCTATCTGTGTTAATCAGGGCCCCACACAGCTGGCTCTCAGCACCGACAAAGAACCCAGCGAGAATTCTGCGTGCCCAAGGTACTGATGTCAAGGGAGAGGCCCGTCACAGAGACTGCATGGCCAACCTTCGATGAGGTGGCATGGGGAGGGACATGGCTTGAGAGAGAAGGAATCTGTGGCCCCAACACAATCCACAAGAAATACCTTTGACGGAGCAGTACCCCCATAAGAGGAGAAAAACTTGGCAATGACACGAGTATATTTTCTATACAGAGACGACTATCTTCTGAACTCTGATATATCATGACAACCTTCTGGTAGTCCAGAGAAAGCCACAGCTTCACACTTCCATCTCCAGCAAGGAACAAAAGATGTGTCATGGGATAGTTCATTGCATGACACAACGTTGTTCTCAAAGGGTCAAGGACAAACTCCCAAATCCTTATTTTTCTTCAGAAAAGTAGCATGCTTTCAAAAAAATATATTTATTCATTTGCCTCCATTGTGAGTTCCTGTTTTGGTGTTGGCAATAGAGTCATCGAGGAGACTACGAGCGTCCAGGCCTTAGGGAGTGCAGTTCTAGTGGAGGGGGACAGATAGGGATGCATGTTCGCAATCGATGGAACCACTAAAGACAAATCCCAGGAAGGAAATGAAGCAGGACAAGGAGAAGAGAGATGACTGGGGTAGGGCAGAGGAGGGGGGAGGCCAGCAAAGGTCTCTGTAAAGAGGTGGTATCTAAGTGAGACTTGAGGAATGAGCAGAAGAGGCCAGTGAGCAGTGCGGACCAAAGGGTTCCAGGCAGAGGAAGCAGCTTTGTCCAAGGAATGGAGAGAAGGTTTGGGGGGTGGAGAGGCAGGTGGCATGGCAGAAGCCTGGAGGACAGGGGTAGCAGAATGGGAGCTGGGGACAGCAGAGTGGACACAGTTTGACCAGAATGGCTCCATCCATCAGCCTGAGCTTATCAAAACCCTCCTTGAATGGGTTTTTGCCTCCTGGGATGCACAGTGGTCCCAACCCTAGCTGCAGCCTATTCTAAATCTTTGTAATATTCTCCACATGGCATTTCCCAAGAGGAAAGCAACACCTGTCTCTTCAAAGAAACAAATCCTCTGGGCAACCCAAGGCTGGATGGCACTGCCCCCTCTGCTCAGGTGGGTCATAATCTCTGCCTCATTCCCTGGCCACGTGCTGGTCAAGATGTTAATTAGCCAGGTCACCCCCTAGAGGGAGAAGTGTCCAGAGGACAATACAAGCTTAAGGGGCAACAGGCAAAGCGAACTGGCTAAGGCTCCCCCATGATGCAGCAGTCTGGAAGCCTTTGTCCAAGCAGAGGAAAGGTGAGGCAGCAGCAGGCAGACACCGGAGTTTTGAAATTCTTCTGTAATTATGGCTTTAGTCAAGAAAATGCACATGAGTTCACAGGATGATAAATATTAGCATGCTTCTCCAAGTTCAAGTGAGTTGTCAATAAGACAATTAAAGCAGCATCAATAATATGCACTGTATGTTATTATCTGCTATTCTAAATCCCAGGCTTTTGTGATCTCTGGGAAACAAAGCAGCACAAGCAGCGGTGATACAAATACTTTTTGCACAAGTGAGAGATGTGATTCTGCACTACCATAACGGCACAGGCCTTGGGGGGGCGGGGCACGGAGCCTTCTTAAACACCGTATGAAGAACGCCGGGTAATGAAGGACGGGACAGGTAGAAAGGGCTGTTACGATGGGAAATTAGCAATCCTGTGTCTAAGGCAGATCAATCACTTGTATCACGTGACCCCAGTCAGTAGGAGCCTGAATAAGTGCCAGCATTGACCTTAATCAACTGACAATCGGTAGTCTGACATCAGAAACTCTAAATTCTTCTAAAAGAAGAGGAAGCGAAGTAAAACTTTCGGTGAAATTAATAAACGTGAATGAACATAACCATTAAGTGTGTGTGTGTGTGTGTGTGTGTGCGCGCGAAATTAAAACACGACAATCATCTTCACACACACACACACATATCCACATATACATATAGAATCATATATAGATAGGCATACATATATATTCATTTATATGAAAAACCATATAGTATTGTGCTCAACTGGAATGTGCAACGAGCTATCTCTTGAATACAAATCGCATGGCAAAACTTTTTCATTGTTCCCTAAAACAAAAACCTACACAATGCAATCTCTATACATCTGCAGAATCAAAAATCATTTTCCTCCAAAAATAACTTGCAAAGCATTAACTGCACTGGGATGAGAGTAGACGTTGAAACTACTATTTGTTGACACTTTGTGATTTAGGATTGAAGAGAGAAGTTTTCTCCAAATTAATGAGCCAGACATAATAGAGCACTGTCAAAATATTGATTTTATTTTATCCTACCTATTGTTGGCACTCTTCTCTTAGTTGGTGAAAAATAGAATTTTTCCCATTAGAGTTATCATTTGTTATTATCACATTATTTGCTATTTATTATGGAAAAGGAATCTCATGTCACTTTTCAAGATTAATATAGAACAATCACATGGAAAGTCGTGATAGAGACTAAAATAAAATACCAAATGCTTCCCAGACAATTTTTACTATAGACTGAAATATTTCTTAAGAGGAAAAGAAAAAATTGTTGGCTCAAATTTCATAAAATATATAAATTTAGATCTATATTTATATACTTGGGTAAAAATAGCATTCGAACTAAAGCTCAGAAATTAAAATAATTATATTCATGCTTATTTGGCTTACTTAATAATAATCAAATTGATGAGTGGACAACAGCCAACATATATTTAGAACTACACAGGTGAAATTAGGGGAAATACTGTTTACCAAGTTCTGGTCCTTTATTCTAAAGGATTCGTTTTTTGTAGTGCCCATAACCATTTGTTCTCTTAATTCATGATAGATTTTGGTTAAGGAAGGGAAAATATTTAAGCAACTTTTCTGAAAGTATAATAAAAGTCATGCATTTGTTTCCATAATTTTTCTATCAACTCATTTACATTTTAATATTTTACATCGAAGTTACAATGATGTGAAATACGATATGTATGCAAGACTATTTGGAATGTTTACTGTTACTTAATGAAATTTACTTAATCATTTAAAACCAAATGATAAAGGGAAAAAAAAAATTCAGTTTCCAAAGAGTCAGGACACACTTCATTTTCCACCAAAATTTTAAATTAGCTAAATTTAAAAATCACCATCGTAATCACGTAAGTAAGGAATGACAAAGGCCAGGCGTGAGGTGTAAATGTGTACTTTCACGTTCAACATCAAAAGTCCTCTTTGGACCTACAGGTGACAGAAACAAGTATCTAGTTTCCCTGCCAACCAGTCCCCTTCCTGAAAGGGAACGATGCTCAGGACCTCCAGAAAGAGCTGAGTGGTAAGAACCTCCTGAAGCAGCCAAGACACCTGAACCAAGCTCAAGGTGTCCCCATGCGGGCAGGAGCCCTGTCTGTGGGGTGTGTCCTCATCACCCCAGCGCTCAGCACTCCACACACCACCTGACAGAGGCGCAGAGCTCAGTACACAGGATGGAAAGGGATGGAAGGAAATACGTGATGCTACTGCAGCCATGCAAGGAAAGAAGCAGCAACCGTGAGCTGCTGGTGCAAAACTCACGATGTGCCCTCTCTCTTCTGAGTGCATGAAGTATGGACAAGTATAACCAAATGAAGCACAAGAGAACTGTGTAGTCGGGGGGACACCCTTACAGCTGGGGTGGGCGAGAAGGGGCAGAGGGGAATCAGGCACCAAGGAACCACTCACGGATCGCAACAGAAACTAGAAGGTAAGAGCGTGGTAGAATTCTTTATCTTTGCAGCTAATTTTACTTTCTAGCTGTTCAGTGTGCCTGGCACAGAGTAGCAGCTCAGTGGATACTTGTAGAATGAATGAATGATCCGTACAGGAAGAAGAATGGATGGAGGGCCACAGAGAAGGACCACTTGGAAGGAAGATTATTGACTGGGGATGGCAGTTCTAAGGCCACAGCAGCCAGTGCCCCTCCGCAGGCTGTGCTCACAGCGGACCGGGAGATCAGCCCAACGGGAAGACTTTGCCTTCCTCGTACAAAGAAGGAAGACCACACTATTCTCTGGGGAGCAATGCACAGCCAGCTCCAGCCACCCTGGCCTTCTTCATTCTCCTCAAGTCACCAGATCTTTCTAAACTTAGGGATATTGCACCTGCTGCTCCCTCTGCCTGGACATTTTCCTCACTCTTTGCTTTGCTGACCGCTTCTCACCCTTAGTCCTATAAGAACACCACTGGCCACCTAGTTGCAAAGGAGCCCCCCTCCCCGCTCTCTTCCTGGATAGTCTTAATGGTCATGGTTGAAATGGAAAATACATGTGTGTCTCTCTCAAGTCGGGAACTATGGTCTCCAGGTCCCCAGCACCCAGCACAGTGAATATCTGCAGGATGAGTGAGTCTGCGAAAACAAACTGCAGGGCTTGGTGACACTGCCGGACAACGTGAAGAAGTAAGGGCCACAGAAAACCAGCCCCCCACAGGCTCTGCCCCCACCACCTACTTCTCCACCTCAAGCAAACACAACTCCCATACTCAGAAACACTCCGAAGGAGTCTCACCCTTCAGGGGCCAAGACATGAGTATGATAGAATCTTTGCAACTAAAACAAGTCTGCCTGTCTCTTGAGGCTTGATTTTCCAACTGCTGTATGTGTTCCTGAAAGGTCCATTTCCAGAGGAGGTCCAGGCCAGGGACCATGCAGGTTCAAGTTCCATTCAGAGGACCCAACATCGCCATCAACCAACCGCATGACCTTGAGCAAGTTAACCCCCTATGGATAAGCCTCCCTGTCTCCATCCCAAGGCAGGGAGTGTTGGAAGGATTAAATTAAATAATGCCTTGTATTTTAAAGCCAAGGCCAACTATGTAATAAGCACTCAATAAATGCTAGCAGTTTATTTATAGGACTTGATCTTGGTTTCATATTTCTCCCAGGAAGATGGGATCTTGCTTCTTACTATAACATCACCAGGGTATTCCTCATTTTCTAAGGATGGCTGGCATTTTCCTTTTGTCATAGATTTGGGGTCCCTCCCAGTGAGGGAAAGTCAGCCCAAATTCCACCTTTTCCCCTGAGGGAAAAAGAAAAGTAGTTATGTTCAACCCGCCACCTCTCATGTAGGTGACTTATCTTGAATGCAATGGCCTCCAGTTCAACTCCATTTTACATTTCATGCTTAAGCACTAGGCTCCCTTGAAAGCAGCAGGTGATTGTAGGCCTATATGCAAATTAAGCACATCCCTGTGTGTATATATACATATATATATATGTGTGTGTGTGTATATATATGTATATATATATATATATATGTGTGTGTGTATATATATATGTGTGTATATATATATATATATATACACACACATATATATACATATATATATATATATATATATATATATATATATATATAAAATCTGGAACCTGGAACATAAGAAATCATTATCACTGCCTTTACTTTCACTTTTCTCTTGATATAATAGCTCCAAAGTGATTCTGCTCTCGTTCACAGCACCCATCTTGCCCAGGACACAGAATGCACTTGACAGATACTTTTTAAATGAGTGAATGAATGAATGAATGAATGACAGCACTTCCTTGGCATCTTTGGCTTTAGTCCAGGGAAAAGATGAAAACAAGGGCCACCACATTCCCACCAAGATCCCAGCAACCAGTAGGGGTGTGTGTGCGTGCGTGTGCATGTGTGTGTGTGTGTGTGTGTGTGTGTGGCCTGGAAACAGGGTGCTAACGTTTCATGGATTAGAGTGAGAATGTTTGTTTAGTGAAGACATAAACCCCACCCCCACCCCATACCCTTCCATGAACTCAGCTGACCCTTTAAAATGCATCTTCTGAAATATATAGGAAATCAATCAGCTGATACTTATTGATCCCGGGTAAATAACTCCAAAGGCCAGCCAGGGAAACAAAGGGGGAATCTCCACTAGGCTGTGCAAATGACTGATGCCCACAGTTTCTAGTGGGGTTTCCGTTCCTAAAATATTTAACAAAATGTGTAAAACAAGTACTAGCAGTAGCTGGCCATTTGTTGAAGAGCTGGTCTCTGGACTCATTAATTAATCACCGTCTCTTTTAATCCTGATGACTCAATTAGGGAGGATTATTCCAATTCTACTGATGAGAAAACTGAGGTTTAAAGATAGGAATGTCCCGCTCCCAGAGAGCTTGTAAGTGCTGGAGTGGGTGTCGAACCTGGCCCCATCTGACTGACTCTGGCCACTGCCATCACTGTGTCACACTACTGAAAAAAAGCCTTCCAGCTCTTCCTCATTTACAAACCTGATGTTTCTAGCTCAATAAAATAAATATCTTGATCATGGAATGAGGGTGGCAGCATCTCTAAAAACTAAATTATGCAAAAAACTACCCTATAGATATTGATACATGAAGCAATGCATGCACTATGAACTCTTGCAAAAACATTTAATTAGCAAATAAAATGCACACAAAGAATTTCCCTCTTTAGACTCCTCTTCTTCAGAAGCAATGATGGAGTAAGTGGGAAAATGCAGTTTCCCTGAGTTAATCAAAGGGTTAACAGTTGGCTGATGATAGAGATTAATAAAAAGAGGGTGCCCTTGGCTCCCCAGTCCAGCAACAATTCAATTTTCCTGCCTTCAAGATGAAGGCGGGCAAGCACAAATTATCATATTAGAATTTTGCATTGGATTCTGCTCGGCCCTGGATTGCTAGAGAAGTAAGCACCGAACCCCCAGCCTCCCCAGGCCACCTGGCCCCTTCACAATGACCTCTGCAGGAAGCCAACCTCCACCAGAAATGAGTCACAGAGACCGATTCCAACTCGAAAGTCTGTCCTGAGGAATGAAGCAGCTGGAAACCACTCACTCTTTAGATCAATGAACAAATTATTTTATTGAAGGTGGTATTTGGAGATCACACACAAGAATTATGTGATTCCTATCTCGGCAATATTATCATGCAAAAGGAGAAAAAGTTTTCTCAACAGCAAACCCCCCGTCGTCCCCAAGATCCACACACGAGCCTTGTATTTTTCACCTGAGTAGCCAGATCCTAACGCACGCAAAAGCAAGCGGTGCCTGAAAACACCATCTCACACAGGTCTAGATCCTGTCAACCTTTTGAGACGTGAGGCAAAGGCATGAGGTTCAAGTGGCTGGTATCGTTGAGATAAAAGGGCATTATGTCAAAACGCGGCCGGTTCTTCTGGGAAGGCTTTGAAAACCGTACATACTCTAATATCTGGAATATATTACTGGCCCTCACCAGACAGCCATCACTAAAGAATAAACACACCAGCAGGCACAGCATACACACATCTCCCAAAAGACAGGCCGTATCACCACTTGCTACGTCACAGAAGCACTGTCATGGGAAATGCCTATCAGATGACCAGACCCCGGATGAGCCCATCATTTGTCACACACTTAGAAAGCCACCGTGTCTTCCTTGGGGTGGCAGCCGTTATTAAAGAGGACGTTGCTACCTTACAGCCTTAATCAACACATTTTCAGATCGTGCGAATGTTTGGATCATCTTGTCTGTATTTCTTCTGCCTCCAAAACATGCTAGATGAGAATTTTAAATGGAACTAAATTCCTCGTGCACCGCCCCCCACCAGCAAACTTTAACAAAAGCTTTTTCAACATACTTCCAGAATGTGTGTGCAAAGGGTGACACAGCTGAAAAGAAATGGGGGGCGGGGGGGGGTGCTGAAACAAAACAAAACAAAAAAACACACAGAAAACAGATATTAAGTTGTCAAGTCAATGATCACAGAAAAGAATTGCAGAGAGTGTCTGGCGTTTTGCTTTAGAAACGGAGCATCCGAAGAAGTCCGTGAGAGCTCCAGGCTGGCCTGCAGCTTCAGAGGGCTCCTCCGAGCTCCAAGTCCACGTCCGTCCATCCGGAGTGGCGGCGCACAGGGCTGAGCGAGAGGAGGGGCCTCGAGGACCAGCCCCGAGGCGGCCCTCCACCATCAGAGGCGGTTTGGCTGAGCAGATTAAATTCTTTTCATGTCGGCATGTGGCGGCTTTGCTCCCTCCCTGCGTTCCCACACTACACTTTTCCACCTTTTGAACTCTTCTTGGGCTATGGGAGCTGGGTTGTCACCCACCAGCGCTGACCCTCTTTCGGGTGGAAACGTCTGTGCGTAAAGTTTCTCAGATACTGCAAGAATCCTGCACTGAGTTTAATTAGCACATCCAGCCATGTTTCATCAGTGAGATGCTCTTTGCTCCGTGCAGATTTAAGGCTGCTGAAATAGCCACTTGGCATCAACAGATTACAACCCCAAACTGGGAGCCCTGGCCGCGGAAGCACAATAATTAAAGCACTTTAGCTGTAATTTCAGTAAGATTTCCCACCCCCTTCAATAGGCTTCATAGAAACGACAGCCCTTCTGTAATAATTTGGAAGGCTTTGCCTGACTTGACTTTAATAGATTTTAAAAGAGAATGAAATTTTTTTAAAGAACCAAAAAATGCCTGTGCCACTTTTTTTTTCTCTCTCCAATAAGGAATCAATGCTTTTAGACATTTTGAAAAGTAAAATTCAATAATCGAGCTATTCAAAGAGATGTAAGTTTTCTATAATATCCATGTGTTCTGCTTGCTTCTCTACAGTTGGTACAGTTTAGCTGACACAGTTCCCAAATATTTTCTTCCTCTCGAAAACAAATTTACAACAACGCGTATGCCCTCCAAGTGGCAGGTTCCAGTGTACGTTTTCAACTTGCACATGAAAGGTGAGTTTAATGGGACCGGGAAGGATGGTTTTGTCATAGTCCGCGCTGAGTATTGTACGCATGAGTTCCCAGGCTAATCCTGCTGGCTTCAAATTCTCTCTTGACCTTGCTGGAGCCTTGTGGCTGCAACAAGTGTCACAAGCTTCAATTTGCCCACTAGTAAAACTGCTGAGGGATGCCCTTCACTGGGTGGTTAAAAGAGCTAGAGGAGATAACACACCCGAGGTGCAAAACGCAGGGCCGAGCATGAGACAAGACCCAAGCACCAGCAGCCAATGCAGGAGTCAGGGTTCTGCCCACCTCCGCACACCTACACAGAAGTGCCCCAGACCCTCCCTCCCCAGGTGCCCAGAAATACAGGCATAAATCTTAACTGAATTCCTGAAAACCCTTGAAGGCCCTACAAGCTAGCCCTTCTGTGAGCCAAAATCCCATCCAAGTCTACGGGAATTACGTGGGAACCTTAGATGCGCAGGTGAGACCACCATTATAATTAAGGGCATTGCTGTGATTAATCTCGGTTTTAGCGACTGTATGGGTCGGGTTTTACAACCTAAATAGAGCTACTTCATCCTGGGGGACAGTACGCGTGCATGTGTAATTTGGTCACGAAACAACAAAAAGCTAAAAAACATGAAGGAGGCTGATGGTCCCAGATGGATGGAAAAGGTGGAGTGAAGCATGGGGAGTGGGCAGACCAGCATCTGGGCTGAAGAATCAGCAGGGAGAGGGAGAGGGAGAGGCAAGAGACAAGCCCACCTCGGTAATCAGAGACCCAGCGCAACACGGCTCAGGTAATCAAAGCTGTAATGCACTGATCGAAAACTTGCAGGTTAATGTCAGCTCAAGCCTACGGTGATCATTTTTCCTGTGTCAAAATGGCACTTAATTTTCTCATTGTAAAGCTACAGAGTAAGAATAGGTAGGTAAAGGAGGGGGGATAACCCTACAAACGGATTTTCCTTCCTGCATCTCTTAATGCCCTCGAGGCATCTGCGTGACTTTCCTTCGAGGCCCCTGCCCCTCAAAGAGGGCTTGCTTTGGCTGTCCAGAACCTTCTCCACCTGCCCATGAAGCCTCCAAGCCTGGTGTCCAGAAGGCTGTGGCTGGCTTCTTGGGTCCGTAATGAAATCACAGGGGTCTTGCAGTAAGTATGCCCCAGGGCAGCTCACACCAGCCAGGGGAGTCGCACTGCAGCAGCGGAGGGGTTAAGCATGCCAATTCTGGAGGCAGACTGCGTAGGCTTTAATCCTAGGGCCACTACCCATCCCTCTCAGTGCTCGAGGTTCCCTTCCTGAAATTTCGGACAAATATAATACCTACTGACATAGACAGGTTGTAAGGATTAAACAAGTAAAGCATTTAGAACCCATGCCTACCACACGGTAAGTGCTCAAAAAGAATCCCAGCACCCTCCTCCTGCCAGCAGGGTGCCCGGCCTCAACTCTGAGACCAAGAACGGTTACTTCCCAGTTCTTGGTTCGTACATCACTCTCAGGGGACCCAGAACCCAACTCCCACCCACAGGGCCATTTTCAGGGTGTAGTAGCTGATATAAACACAGTCAGAGCTGAGAACCACACCTTCACTCTGGACACCCTCTGCCCACTATTCTTCCACTGTGGGAGTCTTCCCTCTTCCCAGACACCATAGGTCTGTGTCCGTTTGGTGCAGGGCCCAACTCCCTGCTGCCTCACGGCACTGGACATGCCTGTCTCCCAACAGCCTGTGCTCTCCCAGTGGGTGAAATCTCTGTGTGCTCCCTAAGATGGCCAGCACAAGGCCTGGCACATGGAAAGCATGGGAAATGAGCCTGATTTCCCCCCAGGGGACACATGGAAATGTCTGGAGACCTGTTTCATTGTCACAACTGGGAGGTGCTACTGGCCTTTAGGTAAGAGGTCAGGGATGCTGCTAAACATCCCACAATGCACAGGACAGACCTCCACAAGTAGGTAATGGCCACAGGGCCACTGTTGAGAAGCCCTGTCCAAAAACACAATGTCCAGGTTAGTCAAACAAATCCCACCAAAGGCCTCACCCTGAATCTTAGCTCTTCAGGCAGATAAACCTGACCTCTAACTGGCTTGGAAGCTGTGAAAAGCCAAGTACCCCATGTCCTTTGTAGTCGCAAAAACCCCAAGAGAAGAGAAAGACCAAAGATCTACAATGATTTCTTAAAGTGAAAGTTGGGGGTGATCAGGGCCCTCACGCAGCCAACAGAGCCAGCTAAAACCCGCCCCGATCTCCGCACAATGAAGCCCCATGGCAGATAGGCAACAGAAGCCTGTTGATGGCATAAACTGGGCAGGAAGGCCCCCACCCCACCCCCAGGCACTGCCAGGACCCAAGCCAGGTGGCTGGCTGAGTAGCCTACCTTCCTGAGGTGGCCTCCATCCATGTCTGCCTTCATTTGGGGAGGAAAGGAACCCTGGGGTGGCACAGGGAATCTAGAGCAGATCGCCTGCACTCCTCGGGCTCCATATTCTCAGGATATATGTTCCCCTCCACTGCACACATACACTCACAAACTCCCTACTCTGCCCTGAGTAGTATAGTTGTGCACAAAAAGGAAATCATCTTGGGACAGGTGCTTCAAGCACGCAACACCCTCCCCAGCACATGCACGAGTACACACACGCATGCACACACACGTACACACACCAGTGTCACCACAACTAAGACCTCAGTCTGCACATATGACCGCACGAATGACTCCCTAGTTTAGCTCAGCTGCTGACCCCTCTAAGGGCACTCAGTGCTACCAAGGGTGGCCCAGACAGTCTAGACCTGAGCAACCAATCCCTCTCCTTGACAAAATGCCTCTGTCCCAACAACTCCCAACGGGATACCACTCAACCAGGTAAAACACACAGTGAGCCTCACCAGCCAGGCAGAGCCTTCCACCCCCAACTTGCCCTGGGAATGCTTCTTTCCTTCTATCCTCCCGAAGCCCTGCCATGGCATGTCCTGGAGGGAGCATGCCGGTATGCAGGGCAGGTATGGTTTCACAGAGAAAGCCCCTATTAGCAGAGAGGAGTCTCTCCAACGCCAATGAACTCGTGCCTTGCTTTTAGACCTCACAAGCCGGGCTTCGCAGCCTGAGAAGGCCACCTGACCACAAGTGTCCTTCCAGCTCAAATCTGAGGCCTGCCTTGGAGACAGGATAAAGCAGGGCTGAGCACTCACCTACTCTAGGTTCTGGAAGAGACATTTGGGGACTGCTGTCCTCAGCATGGACAAAAACTGACCTGGAGAAAGCTCACTTCTGTTGTTACACGTGCATCAAGTCTCACTTTAAATAATGCTGAGAACAAAATGCAAGCTGATATTTCAGCTTACTTAAAAGGCTTATTAAAAACACTAAATCCAAAGATGTTAAAAAGCTATAATTGTCCTCATTCAAACTGGAAAAATAAATCTATTTGCTTTCTTCTTTTATGATCCTCTTCTAAAAAAATAAGTTCATCTGTATTCTCACGAGCATCACTGCTGCCTTTCTTTCCCTCCATTCAAGGCACCTTAAAAACACCTGTGCCATTCATAGCCAACTTTTGAGCAAAAGGCAACCATGTCTGGGGAAGGCTGTTTAACTCCGATTTCCTCATGCCAGAGATAAGCTTGTCTTGCTCAAAAAAGTAAGATGGAGTTCAGAGTTCATTTGAATGGGCTTGTGGATTTTATAGGTCTGAGCTGATGGAAATTTCTTTGGTTACCTAAGGCAGAGCAGACAGCCTAATCGCTTGGCTTTTTGGGGCTTAGCAGGCAGTGATCCTTCAGGACCCATTGGGCGGCTGTGGTTAGTAGGGCTGCGCATACTGGCCACCTCCCTGTCCTCTCCCATTATAGGGGTTACCGGCCTCCGGCTCGGACCAGAGCAGCGTGACTGTCGCTCCCTGCCTGCCCTAAGTCGTCCGTGAAGATAGCCCCAGCCAGCAGTTAACTTGCTGAGTTGTGAGGATCTCAAGCCTGCTCAGAAGTTAAGCACTCCAGGCACAGAACAAGATGGGTTTTCAGAGCAGTGGTCCAAGAGAATGCAAATTTATCGAAAGCGCTTTCTCCAGGTTTTCCATAATTAGCATTTATGTCTCCAGGAACTGTCTCCCCGAACCCAGTTTAGGGTGAAAGCATTTTAGAGACTTTCTCTGCAGATGACATATGAGGTACTAACCTTTTTTCATATGCCCAGATGTTAAGTTCATTTTCATCACATTTATGCAAATTTCATTTGAACAGTAAATCAAAAGAAATCTTAAATCATTGTACACTATTTAAAAATCCACACTAAATCCGGTTTACTTGCAGTGATATTAACATAAAGTCACAGTTAAGGGACTGAAGGTAGAAAGCAGATGTCACAATCCCTTCTTCCATGCAACGGCCCCAGAGATACCTGGGGTCCTGGCCCTCCATCAGTTCTAAATGTCTCTGCCTGGTCACCACTGGATTCAAGTTTGGCCAGATTAGAGGCGCTCTAGAAACAGAAGCCTTCTAAAAGTTTTCCAAACTATAGGACAACAGAGGTCTCTCAGTCCAGGGGCCTGTCACCCATGTCAGTGTCTGGACTGAGACAGGACAAAGTTCCAAGGCAGGGGCCCAGTGGTGAGACTTCTGGCAGCTTGCTCCCTCCTCAGTGGGGGGAGAAGTTAATTCCTAGGACTCTGCAGGCCTGCATTTGTCAAGGCGCTGGACGTCAGTGCTATCATTACCAAGCAAATCAGCCAGGCGGTTAATGGTGGAATCAGGAGACATTTGCACTCTGGTATCAGAATGACATCATAACTAAAGCAGCCTTCAGCCAGAAGCTCTAGGCTCTCTACAAGCAGAGGCCAGAGGGCTGCTGGGGGCGCCCCCCTGTGACTCCCCAGGCGGGAAGCTGAGTCCTTACCCCTTCCAGGAGGGGTGGTGGGCCCAGCCTCTAGCAAGTTCCTAGGCAAACAGGAACCAGGGCTACAGTTCTCTCCCAAGCCAATCGACTTTCCCCCAGGTTCTGAACACTGTAAATAATACTAATAATATATTATGTATTTTTAATAAAATTTAAGATCCTATAAAAACCACTTTCCTCGCCAGGCAAGGGTTGGTATTTTATTAATGCAGCTACATTTTGGCTATAGCATTTATGGCATTTCCAACAGAATCGTCAATTTCTCGGTGACCCCATCTAGCAAAGAAGCTCTTTACTCTCTCCTTTGAGCAACAGAAATAAATGATGCTGGGGAAACGGGGCGGGGGGGTGGGGGTTCGGGAGCTAAGGAAGAAGCCCTTCCTGGTCTTGTTTTGGCTGCTTTTCTTTTTAAAGCCGATCACTCACACGCACGCACACACGCGCGCGCGCGCACACATACACACACACACACACACACACACACACACACACACACACACACACAGCCAGAGACACAAACCTTAGAATAATGGGGGAAGCATTTAGCTAGCTGCATCCGCGGCGCGGCGCGACGAGCAGCCGGCCCCGCTCGCTCTCGCTCGCAGCTCTGCCCTCCACGCCGGACCCACTACTCGCCCGGGACCCGAGATGCCCAACTCCACCGCGCCCCAAAGGTCGCCTCCCGAGTCTCGCTACAGGTACACGCGTGGCCCAAACACCTCACCTGGCCCGAGAAGTCGGGAGACAGAGAAGAAAAAGTTCTGCGAGCTGCCAGCCGGGAGCCCCGGAGCCCGCGGCCGCAGTCCTTCTGCCAGCGAGCAGCCCGCAGCCGAGGCCCGCCGGCAGCGCGCGGCTCCCGGCTCCTCGCTGGCCGGCTTTGCGCGCTAACCTCTGGGCGCGCCGAGGCCACGGCAGGGCACTTACTTGGCACTCGCTTTGGTGCGTGCAGGTCGTCGTGGTGTTCACTTGGGTTTTCAAACAAGTTTCAGGGAGGAAGAAGGAGGCAAAAAAAAAAAAAAAATCCAATTATGCAAATTGGCTCCGGACTGGGAGGCGCGCTCTGGATCTGACGCGGCTACTGTACGAGTTCTCGGAGCAGCCCCGGGCCGGGCAGATTTATGCGGGCGCGTCACGGCTACGCCAGGTCCCGCCGCCGGAGCATCTCGAAGTTAATTAAAGCGGTAATGTCCACTTTCCCGGCGACCCTCCGTGCGCGGGTTTACTGTTTCACGGTCCAGCCCGACCCGGGCGAGGGCGGGGGCGCTTTTCCCCACGCCTCTCGTCCTTCCCTCTTCTTGCTCCCCCTCTTTTTCCTCTTTCTCTCCCCCCCCCGTTTTTCCTCTCTTTCGTCTCTTTAAGTCGCCTGCCTTCCACTCAGTGAACAATGAACAAAGATGTGAGTGATGGGAAAAGATCGCCCCCTCCCAACCCCAGCAGTGAGCAAAGCCGGTCTTAAAGTAAAAACCCAGTTGCGAATATCAAACTGGAAAAGAAAACAGTGCGTTCCCAGTCTGCCCCCACCATACCCACACACGCACGCACGCACGCTCACCCCACCCCAAGTTCACCTAAGCCCTGGCAGGGGGCGGGGGCGCCGAGGCCAGGGCTCCAGGGGCTCCCCAACTCGCCGGAGACACCCGGGACATGAGAGACTGGGGGGAGGGGGGGTGACCAGCTCTCAGGCCAAGCTCGCTTCCCGCGCCCCTCCCCGCCTGCCCACCCCCCCTTCCCGGACCCCCTCCCCGCGTCTACACCGGCCAGCCGGGCCCGGCGGCCCGCTCTGGCTGCCCGGCGGCCGGATGCGCTCAGCAAACGCGGCCCCTGTCGGATTTCTGCTATACTGCACAGCGGCGACGGCGGCGGCTGCCGGGAGAAGGCGCAGGAGGAGCGGGAGGCCGGCACCGCGCGCGCACTCGCCCCTCCCGGCCCACTGCCCCTGGCCGGTGCCCGGCCGGCCGCCCGCTCCCACCCGCGCGCGCACCGGCGCCCCCACCCGCGCCCCGGCACGCACCCGGCGCCCGGACCCGCAGGCCAGGACGCCGCGCAGCCGCCGTATTTTCTGCTAAAGTGAAAACGAAGGCGGCTGACAAATCACGTCTCCTGTGAGGCACTCGTTAGACATAACAATATCCGGCAAACAAAACCCAGCCGCGGCGGAGACAGGCGCGCGGGGCTGGGACCCCGCCCTGCCCCTCCTCGGCCCCCAGCTCCTTGCCACTGCCCCGCCGTCCCTACCCAACCCCCAAATGATCGGGGGCTGTGTCCAGGTTGGCTAAGAAGGCGGACAGTAGGAACGCTCACAATACAGAAGTGAAGGGAGGGAGGGGGCAGACAACTTTCCACCTGTCCCCAAAGAAAGCCCCGCTGGAGTTTCCTTGGAAGAGTTAGGAGGAGAGGGGGGTGGGGACAGATCTCTCTCTGCCCCGCATCCCCTTTCTTTTTTCTAACTTCTCGGCGCCTGCGTTTTCACCTTCCGCTTCACGTACATCCATCTATATAGAGATATCTATATTTTAAATTATTTGCAAAACTGCAACAGATGGGCGCGTCGAGATCTGGACACTTTCCTACTCATCATCAAAGAAAAGCTCCCCCCCCCCTTTTTTTTTTTTTTTGCCTAAAATACATCCTGGTCCCGCCTACGACTGTTTTCCTCAATTCTTGATCTTCAAAAAATAATGTCTTGAAGCAAACAGAAAGGTTTATCACAAAGATCATTCTCCCCCCAGTCATACATCTGGGCTAGTGGATCTGTTCCCCCAAACTGCACTCTTCCCGGACGCCCCCAACCCTCTCTCTCCTCCGCCTTCCAGAGGCCCCCACGCCCGGACCCCCTCACTCCGATTGGCCTCATTTCTCCAGCCCAGGGCTGGCCGGCTCACTTCCCTTCATAAACCTGTTACTTATTTCTTTCTTTATTTGTATCTTTGGCCCCCGGGCCTGGCCTGGACTGGGGCAGGTGCTACGGCCGGCGCCTGTGCTTGCGGGCGACGCGGCCTTTCCTCGGGTCGCGGGTTCGGACCCTAGCACCCCGACCTCGGCCTCGCCCGGCTCTCGGGCCACAGGAGGCCAATGAAAACACAAAATGGCAGGTCTCAGCGGCCCTTGGCGCCCGCAAGTTTGACACACTGTAAGCATCAGCTAACTTTGATTTTTAAAAAGAAGAAGAAGAAAGAAAGAAAAAGAAAAAGAAAAAAAAAAAAAGAAATGGTTACAAATTAGCCTCTCTCCCCCCAGGCGGCGGGGCCAGAATCCCGCAGCGAGCCGCGAAGGGAGAAAGGGAGCGAGGGGCGCCCGAGTCTCAGGCAGAGGAGAAAATGGGGAAAGTCACTTGAGCAGAAGTTTCCGCAGCCCCAGCCTCCCCCTGCACCTACGACTCCCCCCACCCCCCAGACCCTTTTGAAAGTTTCCCGGGGCCTGAGAGCGGCGCGCGGGCCGCGCGCGGGTGGGGGGCGCGGGCTGGGCCCAGAGCTGGGCGCGGGGTCCGGCCCGCGCGCCCGGCTCGCGGCCCGGCGACTCCTTTTCAAAGTAACGGTCCCGGGACCGCGGGCGGGGGAGGCGGCAGCCCAGGCGCGGGTCCCGCTCGCCGCCGAAGTTCTCTAGCGCCATTCGATGCCCGGCCGCCGCCGCTTTCCCGGTTTCTTCCTCTTTTTTCCCCCCGCTGACAGCTTCTCTCGCCAACGTCACAGCCACGGATATTTAATTAGACCGTATTTTTTAATCGCGAAGGGGCGAGAAGGAACACGGCGGCAGGCCTCGCCGAGATGGGGAGGGGGAGGGGACGGGGGGCCACGCCAAGAGTCCAAACTCACTTTGCCACCTCCCGGACGCCGCCCCCCCCCCGCCGCCGCGCCCCCCCCACCGCCCCCACCCCCACCGCGCCGCGCCCCGCGATCCCCCCCACCTTTGTTTTCCTTACCTTAAACATTGAAACGCGGGCGTCGGGAGCAAACTCGGGCACGTAAACGGAGCGTTGTAAAAGATTGTGTTCAATGAATAATGAAACATGTCCACATGATTGACTTGATCATTTTCCGGGGCTGAGGGGGGACGGGCGCCCTGCTCGCGCGCCTCGCTCGCCCACTCGGCAGAGCCCTGTGAACTGTTCCCAGCCCAGCCGGGGCAGGGCGGGCTCGATTTTCATCTGCCTCTTTTCAGCATCGCCCCGTTCATTGATACTCATCACCCAGCCCCAGCAGACATCCCCATCCCCGGCTTGGCCTCCCCCTATCTGGTAGGTGAAATGCATTGTACCATTAAAAACGCTCTCCATTGTCGCCCTGGCATAATTCACAGCAACTAGATAGGTCTTGCGGCATTTAGCTTTGATGAGCCAGAGACTGAACCCTTGATATAATAATCTACAAAGAATGGTGTGTGATCGTCCATTTTTTCTCTCTGTCTAGCAACTAAGAAACCATTTAACACAGCGCAGCTTGCTTCTGACCTTGAGCTCATGTAAACACACTTATTAAAATCTATCTATTCTCCAAGAGCTACATTCTGATTGTCAGACTCGTTACTGAGACATATATCAGCCCCTTCGCTTGTCACTACTTTGCATTCCTGCCTTTGACTAAAGAATTTTTTATCCAGCCGAGAGGGAGAGAGAGATTGCCACAGAGGGAGAGGAGAGAGAGACGGAGAGGGGGAGAGGAAAAAGCTTAATTCTTACCTGCTCCTGAAACTATTTAAAGTCTGTTTCTTTTCTGGGGGAAAAAAAAAAAAAAAAAAAAAAACTCCCGGGTGAATCTCGGTGGACAGCGGGACGCGGAGAATCAGTCACAGCCCGGGCGTTTAAGGGAGTCATCAGCGATCAAATGACGTTGATCCGCGCTGTAACCTTGTGGCGTATTTAATGTAAATAAGGCAGTTATGTTGCCAATCGCCGCGATACAAACACGAAGAGGTCCTCAGCCTCGCCTCCCGCGCCTGCCATTAGAGGCGACTTTATTTACAGACACTATTTAGGAGATCATGATAATTCTAAAACAATACTAGTGCCAAATGATTATGAAAATATGATTTTAATTAATCACGTAGTAGGCAAGGAAATTAGCATACGGTAATTAAACTTCGAGAAAAACGTCACGCAGGTTCTCTGCCTTATGGGTCCAGAATAATCATCACGCGGTGGGCTCCAGGACTTAATTATCAAACAAAATAACTTTTTTAAGGCAACTTTGTAAATGCTGGTCCTCAAGGCAAACGCTTTGGTAAATAATGTAAGGCGAGGTAACAAGGTAGAGATGCGGGAGGTTGGGTTTCTGCGAAGCAAGGGAGAGGGGGAAAGAAGGGGGGAAAAAGCTGAATAATGCAATTATGGATTCTCTGTCCTAGAGTTGACAAAAGCTGGTGCCTCAAAAGCCTCTTTGTTATGGGATTATATAATGATCCTGGTGTCATTATGGGAAAAAAAGATTCAGTAATAATAATAAAAGAAGTATCCAGATACACCAATGAGGAGCTTGTTTTAAAGAAAAGACTCGCATGTGACACTGGGGCATGTTAATAGCAGAAAGACAGGATCCAAAAGAGTTGACAAATAATGGAGGAGAGAGGGAGGGAGGGAGGGAGGGGGAGAGGGGAGAGAGAGAGAGAGAGAGAGAGAGAGAGAGAGAGAGAGAGAGGGAGAGAGGGAGAGAGAGAGAGAGAGAGAGGCCTGTGTTGTGCATGATTAAGAAGGGTTGGAGACAGATTGATTATTCAAAACGCCAAGCCACAGGGACACTTAAAACATTGATTCAGGTAAGACTTGTTCTGGCCTGCCTGAACTGAGTTCCTCTAAGATGACTGGCAGGTTTTAAACCAGGGCATCACAATACATAAACAGCAAAGATAAAGAAGAAGCAGACACAACCTCCCTACCCCCCACCCCATCCTGTGGAAGGAGGCACTCAGTGGCAAAGGACCGGTGCAACAGTGAGGTTAGGTACAAAAAACTCCGCACCAAGAGGAGCAGCTGGGCAGCGGGCCGGACTAGGGGCTCAGGTACAGACGCAACCCGACTGTCCCTGGCACCTGGCCTTGGAACCTCACTGCCTATGGTCCGCTCCTCTGTGCGCGCCCCGCCAGTGGGCACCCGGCCTGGTCACCCATGCCTGCACCCTCGGACTCTTTCCTGAATACCCAGGGCGTTCTCAATCTATATCTGTCCATCATTTATCTGTCTGTCTGTCTCTCCCCAGGATTTCCAAGAGTGAGAAAACAGTGTTTCCCCCAACAGGCTAGTTCTATGAGATTCTTAAAGTCCACTTAAATCTTTGCAGTGGTGTTAAAAAAAATTTTTTTAAAGCCCCCGCCTACCCAAAAAAGTTTAGGAATTCAGTTCTCATTTTCCAATCTGATGTGTCTGAAATTCTCTTTGAACAAATTCCAAAATACAAGGTTTTTTTTTTTTTTTTTCCCCTTGTATAGAAATTAGCATCGCAATCACATCAATGATATCACTATCTCTATGGGAATGATAGCTGGAGCAGTGGGGTGTTCTTTATTTCAATTCTTCGTGGATCAACTGATTATACTCTGTCGTCTTTTGAACCTGTTATTGTAAGTCAAGTGATTCTTTATAAGTGACAGCTCGGACAAAGAGGCGAGCAGGGCCGAGCAGGTCGAAAGGAAGTGGCCATATGGACTTGGAGAAAAGGCACTTTCTCCCCAAGAGAATGGGGGTGGCAGTCGCCTTTTAACCCTCAAGCCGCCGGCCCCCGCCTGGACCGAGGGAAGCAGGGAGCCGGACCGCGCGCCCTGGCACTGTCCCGGGGCCCTTCGCAGCGCCTATATGGGCTGGTCCCGAGTGGTGGCCTCCTGACCCGGGGTACGTCTTCCAGGCCCGAGGTAGCCGCGGCCTTCGAAGGCCGCGCACCTCAGGAGGGCCCGGCTCCAGGCGACCTGGGAGACCTCGACTGGTGCGCACAGCCGCTCAGAGGCCGCAGAGGTTTTGTGCGGCTCAACTGGCCTGACCGACTCGGTAGCGACCGCCCACCACCTGGAGGCCGCGCCCCACCGCCTGAGCCCTGCTGAGGATTCGAGCGCGGAGCGGGGCGGGGGTGGGGGGTGCGGCGTGGAGGGCGAGTTCGCTGGCGCCCCCTGTCGGCGCCCGTGCGCTCTGCGTTTCCTGAGGACTAGCGCTGGCTGCCCTGGGGCTGCACTGGGAGACTTCCCCCGGGGCACCTCCTTGGAGGTGGGAGTCAAGGTGAGAGGTGAGGAGCACTGGACAATGACCAGAGGCCTGGCGTCCTCCAGAGACCGAAACTTGACGCCTACCTGCATCCCATTAAAGCACAGAAGAGTCTCCCCACCCCCATGTGTTTGGTGGCCACCTCCTCTTCTCCCTGTCCAGGATTTCTGGGCCTCTGCACCCTTTTCCTCTAGCTCTGGCCCTTCCCCGAAAGCCTCTCCTCACTGACTTCCTTTGCTCCTTCTGAGACTCTGGATTACTTCTCAGCGCTGCTGCGCAGCTTGGCGGGGCCTGGACCCCTGTGGCTGGAGTTTCAGCAGAGACTCCCAGAGCCTCACTCTATCCCTGCATCCCAGAGCCTTGCACTCACCCATCCTCACAGCCCTCTGGGTGTGAGACCAGAACCAAGTTCCCCCACCCCGGACCTCAGTGGAGGTGGAGGTCTGCCATTCGCCCCGGGGACTCTGATCAGGACTTTCCACTCGTGTGATGTCTTCTTCAAGATGACACCAGCTTTCTGACTTCTTGAAACTGATGAAAGTCATTGGGAGCCTGGGCTGGCAAGATAGGTGGTCGTGGGCAAGAATCGAGGTGGTAAGACTCCTGTACCAGCTCAGAAGCAAGGACCTGGGGAGCTGCACCATGTTGGAACATAAGAGCATCTTGTAATGAGTGCTTGGCTTCTACGGGTGCCTCCTCTGAAAGTAATACTTCTCACACAATAGATTGGTTCTGACCGCCTCCCTTGGATTACCAAAAGTGGCAGTGATTCATAAAATGTTACCCAACCGCTGCTTTAGACTTGCACTTCCTGTGACAACAGCACTCATCTTGTTTTTGTTTCTGTACTGCTCCACTTCCCCCCCCCCCTTCTGTTCCTCGTTACTCTGCTTCTCTCATGGTATCAACAGGTTAAAACCTAGCCATTGAAAGGGCCATCACTGGGGCGCCTGGGTGGCTCAGTCGGTTGAGCGTCCGACTTCAGCTCAGGTCATGATCTTGGGTTCGTGAGTTCGAGCCCCGTGTCAGGCTCTGTGCTGACAGCTCCGAGTCCGGAGCCTGCGTCAGATTCTGTGTCTCCCTCTCTCTCTGCCACTCCCCTGCTTGCACTCTGTTCTCTCTCATGCAAAAATAAACATTAAAAATTGTTTTAAATTAAAAAAAAAAGAACGGGCCATTACCTATGACTAAAAGAGTGAAGCACACAAGGGAGAGCATGCTTGGGTGTTGCTTGGGCTCGGGAGAGGAGGGGGAGACCAGAACCAAGTTCCCCCACCCCAGACCTCAGTTTCCCCACTGTATAAAGATACCCTCCAATGATCTGTCAAGCCCTCAGGTTCACAGAAAGTCAGTGGTCCTAGGAGCCTCCTTTAGGTCCACCTTCTTCAAGCAGAAGAAAGATGCCGAGAGATCTGTAGAGGCCCATGTGTTTGGTGGGGAATTGGTCTAGACACCTACAGGGTCCCATCTGGATTCTCATGGAGAGTCCCTGCTTCCCTGACCAAGTGCTCTCCTTTCCTCGGGGGAAAGCCTGCCTGAGGCTCAACCTTGAGGCTTTCTTCTCCTCCCTACACAGTTTTCTCTGCTGCTGAGGTCAGGCATCTCTCTCCATGGAGGTGAGGGGGCAGACTTCTCAGCTCAGGGTGAATGAGCCTTCAAAGACTCCCCAGAGAGCAAGGTTCAAAGGTGTGCCACCAGAGGTGAGAGAGGTGATCCCTCAATAAGGAGAACTTGGGAAGAGTCTGACCTACGTGGCTATTCTGCCATGAACTATTGGTCCTTGGCTACAGGACCCCCACCCCAAGCAGAGGCCAGTCATTCCCATCCTTACCTCCTCCAGCATCCTCTTTTAAGCATACCCTTATAAAGACCTGGAATGCCGCTCTCCCAGAAGTTCCCCCCCAAAGTTGTACACCGCTTCTGGTTTTTCCAACAAAGAGAAGAAGTCAACATGGTAACATCTATTTGTCCTGGCAGAACACGTCCTTTATCCCAGCAGGTGCCCCTGCTTTTCCTTCCTAACCTAAGGGCATCTGGCCAGGGATCCTGCTTCAGGTCCCAGCCCATCAGTACATCATAGCTCTCTGAACACTGTAATTGGTCCAGGAATGGGCATGTGGCCTAAGCTGGTCCAATCAGAATGAATCTTGTATTTTATTTTTAAATACACACCAGTGGTGGGGTTGAGCTGCTGGAGAGCTGTGGTCCCCATCCTCACACCAAGACAGGAGAGCAGAGAACTTGCAGAGGTCACCAAGGAGGAGTCTGAGAATGGCACCCACAGAAATGGAGAAACGGCCCTGCTTGTGTTAAGCCCTACATCTAGCCACACCCAAAACCAGTACCATCCCTGCATCTCTCCGTTTTGTGAGCTGGCAAATACCCACTGTTACCTTAATTCCATTTGCTTTGGGTTTTCTGTCGCTTGCCACAGAAGCAAGGAGGCCTGATAATACCCTCTGCATTGGATGAAAACAAGGAATACCTGGACCAGGGGTCAGAAAACTCACAAACAAGATGGAAGCAAGGTGTGTGGGGCAGGGGGAAGGAGGGAGAAGCCAGACTCCTCATGCTCTTCTGGGCAAAAGAGCAGCCAGCAAACTTGCCAGAAGTCTCAGAGCTACAGGTGTGCCTTGCTTTGCATAGTAGCTCTGTTCCAAAAAAGATGTTTGTAAATTGAATTTTTGTAAATTGAATCTGATTTACTGCATTGGGACAGCTAGTTATTGAAGGCATCTCAATAGACGTCTTTCATAAAGTGAATGGTTGGGTTCTGAAATAACAAATTAGTGGTAATTTATTTATAATTCTAATTTTCCTACCTCGGTCATATTTTTTTTTAATTTTTTTAAGGTTTATTCATTTTTCAGAGACAGAGCGTGAACGGGGGAGGGGCAGAGAGCAAGGGAGACAGAATCTGAAGCAGGCTCCAGGCTCTGAGCTGTCAGCACAGAGCCCGACACAGGGCTCGAACTCACAGATGGTGAGATCATGACCTGAGCTGAAGTCAGACGCTTAACCAACTGAGCCACCCAGGTGCCCCTCGGTCATATATTTTAAAGTGGGACTCACCTGGATGTCTTCATGGTGTCTTTGTATAAATTAGTCAAAGGCCAAGCAAATCTGCTGAGCTATACTGGATAGAGTTACAACAATGCATTCCTGCTCCTTTGCAAGACTGTGGAGCTGGAATATCCTGGATGGACACTGGGCATCCACTTTGGGTCCCTCACTTACCTGCAACAGCCATCATTGATTTTGAGTTAGGTTTGGAGGGGTGGGGGACCATAAAGCTAGTGGACTTTTTGGTCAGAATGTGGCTTGTGCTGTGTCTACCTGTACAGGAATCAATGAAATAGCCCATGATCTCTAAATTTGGGGGCAGGGGGTCTTTTAAGACTGCAAATTAAAACAAAGTATCATGTTATGAAATAAAACTACCGGTGGGAATCCAAGAACTAATTTTCTTAAGATGTTGGTATCTTTATTATTCTCCTCCCATGCTTTAAGTGTGTCTACCATTTGGCACACAGCCATGACGTGGTCCCTGCTTTGTCAAAGTTCCACTTTTCAGGCCTGATTTTACCTTGGGAAGAGGTGTCAGTTTTGTTTGCCACTAGAAACAAAAGGGACCAAATATTGGGAAAATGTAGTTTTCCAGAAAATGTTATAGCTAGCTTTTGGCTCACAGATGTGAGCTGGTCCACATACATCAGACAGAATTACCAAGAATCATCCCCAGTGTTTCCCTGGGTAAATGCTGAGGTCTATCACCATCTTCAAGGAAGAAAGTGGGAATCAAATGAGAATGACCAAGTTAAGGCAAAAAATAAGTCCCTTGACTCTGGCCAACACTCAGAATCCTGAGTGAGCCTCCTCTGAATTTGCCCAGGGCACAAACCATGGAGGTCAGAATGGGCAGTGAGCCAGGGGGGCTAAGAGGTTCATCCTGGGAAGTAATATCACTTCATTTTAAATCCTGATTCCACCAAAAGGCTAAGTTGAGTCATATGGATCTTGGGAAATCAGAAAAGGAAGATGGGAGGAGGGGAACGTGCTGAGTGTCAAATGTATGTTGATGGTACCAGACTCCAAGTGGGGGACAAAGCTGGGGCACCTGGGTGGCTCAGTCAGTTAAACATCCAACTCTGGATTTTGGCTCAGGTCCTGATCTCATGGTTCATGAAATCGGGCCCCACATCAGGCTCAGGAATCTCTCTCTCTCTCTCTCTCTCTCTCTCTCTCTCTCTCTCTCTCAAAATGAATGAATAGACTTAACTAAATAAATAGTTTTTAAAAAAGTGGGGGACAAAGTTGAATCAGACGGTGTCATTCAGGGGGAGATGGGAGTAGCTCAGAGATGGTGTGCGTGAATCCCTGGAGAATCTCTGGGAGTCTGTACCTGCCCTTGCAGCCACAGTTATTGAAGGCTCTAGAGTCCCGTGAGGGCTCTAGAATCCTCCAGGGTATCCTGCAGTCTGTGCCTGGGAAAGTCGGCTAGCAGAGTGGAGACTGGGGACTGGCACCAAAGTGTATAAGAAGGCAAATATGAAACCACACTAGTGACTGAGGACAAATTTATTCATTTGGGTCAGCATTTGAGACAGTTATATCCACCCAGCTCATCCAGCCCTCCTCTGACTCTGAGAGTCCAATCTGTGGACCTGCCACGGTTACAGCTGGCCGCTCAAGGAGTGCCATCTAAGGCTCTGCTTGTGGGACCCCCTCCCCATTCAGGGCTAGGAGCTTCTAGAAGACAGACACCAAGCCCACTCCATTGCTAGACCCCAGGCCTACCCCAGCCTTTGGCACAGTATGGTATGAGGGAATTTTGATGGAACTAATCAAGAAATTAGTTTTAACACTTAACTAATTCATACTATATGTTGGGTACTTTTTTAAAACCTTTATTGACAAATTGAATGAATGAATGAATGAATGAATGAATGAATACATGAATATCACTGCTTAAAATGTGTTGACCGCACTAGAAATCAGTTGCTACTTTTAAGAATTAATGGCTATTTTCTCTGATAGAAAGTAACCCTTGATGCACATTAAAGAATAATTAGAAACATAAGAATGCACAAAGAAAATGATTATATCTCCCTTAATGTCACCCTGTTAGCTTTTTGCGTATTTCCCTCCAAGAATTCTTCTCTGCATATCATTTTTTTCACAAACTTTGAATCATTCTCTATAAGCAATTCTGTGTCTTCCTTTTATTCTCTAACCGTTGTTTTTAAAAAGGCAACAAGCTCAAAATGGAGTCACTTGTGCTGAGCCCCACATCAGCAAACCAAGACCTAATACCTAACCTAACTGTAGTTTCAACCTACCCCAGGAGTAAACCTTAACCAATCAATGTGGAATTTCCTGGTCAGCAGTAGTGAGGTAATCTGCTGGATAGACCCCTTCCACCCTCCAAAGAAAAATGAGGTTTCATTCTTTCCTTGTCCCTGCTTCCATCTGCCTATAAAAGTCTCTCACTTTGTTCAGCTCTTCAGAGCCTTTCCTAGATGGGATGCAGTCGGACTCATGAATCATGAAAAAAGCCAATTAGATTTTCAGTGCATATTTGCATTTGTTTTTTAGCAGATTTGGCGGCAGTAGTGGGACTGAAGGAGACTTCCATTGGCTTCAGGGACAACACAGGCATGATACCTGTGAACTCTTTTGAGTGTTCTGTCCTTCTCACTGTTTCTAAGGGCTGTGGGTCAGTTCCTCTGGGTTCTGAGCTCTGCTGTCTTTTGTTGAGTTTCCAATCTAATTGGCTTTCCAGTATGTAATTCCCCTTTTGGAAACCCAGTCCAGTCCACAGTACTCACTTTTGGAGTCTCCTGGTTCAGCCCTTTCTCTAGTCCCAAGCTTCACAGGAATTGCTGGTGGTATACACAGAGCCTTCTCTTGGCCAGGACATAGTGATATCTATTGGGTACTGCCGATACCTTAAGGCGCACCTGGTTTATTCGTCTTGTTTTGTGTTGACCAAAGATGTTGCAGCTGCAAAATTGGTGACTCTCCACCTAACCCAAAGACTCCTGTGTTAGCCATGGGAGTTGGTCACAAAATGGGTTAGAGTGACACTAGGTCATCTGCCAAACTCAAGAAAATTTCCATGCAATAAGGTACAACTGTAAAATACCACATAATCCCCAGTCACCGAGGCACATCGCTTTTGGGTGTTAGTTTGGCTCCAAGAGACCCAAAGGCTTAGCTGGAAAAAAAAAGTAATAATAAAAATGGAATCCTTAAATTTCAAAGAGCTGAGCATATCACCTTCCAATACACCTGCCTATTTTATATCTAAGAACTATGGTTCTGGAAGCTGTAAATCTCTATACAAAAATGCCAACATCTTACTAAGAACAACCTGTTGTTACAATGGCCATTATGGGGAGCGTTCCAATTAGATAAGATCATTTAAGAGGTGCACTTGAAAGCAAGGACTCCCAAATCAAGCAAGCAGAATGGGGTACCTATTTTAATTGCATGCAGAAGCCTCCAAAAGGCTTTAAAAATTCCAAAATAACTTCACTGAAAGACTTGTTGTAAAAAATTAAAGATACAAGAAGTACCTAAAACAACACTGTAAGATTGACATAAGTCCTACTGCTCCTCTCCATCCTCCTTTGAGCCCTCATTCTACTAATCCTGTGTCTAAACCATCTTCCCATTTAGAGGGGGCCACAAGACAGTAAACGGAGGTCCACCAAGTGTAGCTTTAAGCTAGCACCAAGTGTAGACACCCCCGTATCTACCCTCAAAGGGCTTCTCCCAGAGTTGACAGGACTCTGAGGGATTTTCTGGTAGACTGCCACGTAGTTCCCTTAAATAGACAAGAGAAACTAAAATGTAATTGATGAAAAAATATTGCCAAATTCTGGCAGATAGCAGAGCCTGCAGAGGGGATCCTGGGAAAACTGGCAGAAGCCAGTGAAGGATGAGATTTCTTACTGGAGCCCTGTCTTCCAGATCTCTGCCTGTAGCGCCCAAGTAGAGTGAAATATCTTTGCATCCTCTTTGGGAACTTAAGTCCATGGGTTTTCCAATGCTGCCAGAACTACTTACTGTTTCCAGCTAAAAACTGGAAAGATATTTCTGAGGGTTGATGGGGGGTAGGAGGGAGGGGAGGGTGGGTGATGGGTATTGAGGAGGGCACCTTTTGGGATGAGCACTGGGTGTTGTATGGAAACCAATTTGACAATAAATTTCATATATTGAAAAAAAACTGGAAAGATATTTAAAAGGGGTTTTAAGGAGCTCTGTTGTCAGAAATTGGCCAGATTGAAAGCTGATATTCAGAGCCTGATAGAAATTATTTTAGGCTTTCTCCCCTAAGCTGAAATGAAACCATGTACCCAAAGGGAAAGGTCATTTAAAACTTAGGGGAAGGAAAAATATTTTAAATGTCTTCACCACAAATATTAGTAAAAAGCTTTAGCCACCTGAGCAAGTAAACTTATTTCATCTACCAGAGAAACAACTTAGAGTCAACGTTTTTATAACTAGTGAGTATACTAGTTTGTATTATTGTATTTTATTCATAGCAGGAATTTTAAAATGGAAGCTGTAAATGGTTTCTGTATCTGCCTATATGTTTATGTGTGTGTATATATGTATATATACATATGTATATATGTTATGGGTGTGTGGTATTTTCTACCTCTGGATGGTACTACTAAAATCAGTTTGTAAAAAAGACCTATTTAATTGGCTTGAAGAGAATTAAGCACTTACATGAATTAAGGACTTGTAGCATTCTCAGACATGTAACAGAAACTAACCCAAATGCTTTTCAGGTTCATGTAATCTGAGAAAATATTTGGTACTAAAGTTAATTTAAGTTTGTTGCTTAAGTTTGTTGGTTTAATTAAAATAGACATGTGTTTACAGTTATCAACATCTAATATAATGCAGACACACAACTTTTATTCTTAGTGGGTTTAATATTCAAATAAGTTCACGTTATCCCTGTTACAAAATTTCTCAGCAAATAAAAGGACTTGGTATAATCGAAACTTAATGAGTAATTCAATGCAATTTTTGAGAGCAAGTAAATTAAATAGATGTAAGAAAGATAAAAGTTTTTAGGTAATTTTTAAAAATAGTTCCCCAATTATTTTTGGTAACCTGAAACCTTAAAGTTTGGCTAAGTTAATTTAAATAATAGATAGTCATTAAATATCTAGATCATTTCCAAGTAAGGTAAAACACACACACAAAAATAACTACTAACAATGGGCTTCTCCACATTTGACTTTCTTTACAGAGGAACTAAAGATATTTTGGATCTATTAGTAAACACGTTTTGTGCCATGCTGAGAAAATTACTATGAGAGAGCATACATTTCTGAAAAGTATAAAAAGTATTTATTTATAAAATGTATAACATCAAGCCACAGAATGCTAATGTAAAGGACAGTTCCCAATTGTTTGCTTCTTTATTTTCACTAAAAATTAAAGTTTTTAGGGCTAAAAATTCTAATATATATTATCAGAGCTACTGGGAATAATAAAGGAAACATCTTAATATACAAGAAAAGTAGGATGTGTGTTTTCAGTAAAAGAAGCTATGAATAATGGAGGTGCATTTTTGTTAAGAAAAAAAAGGAAGAAAGAAAGAAAGAAAGAAAGAAAGAAAGAAAGAAAGAAAGAAAGGAAGAAAGTGATTTTTGTTCTAAAGTAAAATTGGTGGGGCACCTGGGTGGCTCAGTCGGTTAAGCAGCTGACTTCAGCTCCGGTAATGATGTCCCAGTCCATGGGTTCAAGGCCCATGTTGGGCTCTTTGCTGACAGCTCAGAGCCTGGAATCTGCTTTGAATTCTGTGTCTCTTTGTCCCTCTACCCCTCCTCTGCTCATGTTCTGTCTCTGTCTCTCTCAAAAATAAATAAACAATTTAAAAAATTTTTTTAAATAAAGTGAGATTGGTTATTTCAGAATGGGAAAGAGTTTTCTCTTTCACATAAGAAAAAAATGTAAAAGGTTTAATGGAAAAAGCATCTGGGGAAAGAAACTTATGTGTGGTCAGGCTGGTTAAGAATGAAATAAATTTATGTTTAAAAATGGGTTTTAATATAAAAAGTACACTGGTGAAAAATTAGAATTAATTTCCTCTCTGTTAAAAGGGCAAAGTTTTCTTGGACATTTGGTCTCCTTTTGGTAATAGATTGTGAAAGTTTATTTACCTGTTAAGTAATCTGCCTAAAAAGCAGAAATTTTTGTGTCTTACCAAAATAATGTGTTGTGCTTCATTTTAACTTTATCATCATGTCCTTGATTACTTCAGTTTTCTCTATTAAAACAGCTAAGGTGTTTTTTTTTAATTTTTCAACTATTTAACTTTCCCTATTTTCCTAGAAGTCTTTAATTGTCACTATGGTTCAATAGATAACTAAGTATTGTCTCACCATGGGCTATGATGCTATTTGACCAAGTGTTTTTAAACCTTTTGATATTTTCGACAAAATTCCCAAAATCAAATTCTAAATAAAGCCTTTTGGCCCTGAAATAACTTTGGGACTTTCCAGAGGGTCCCTGGAACATCTCAAAAAATTTGTTCTCTCTCCTTATAAAAAGGGAGATGTTAAATTAGATTTCTTTATAGCTAAATAACATGGGCAGCATTGTCAAACAAGAAAATAGTAAGCTTCCTCTATGTTGTATTTGTATAGGTACATGTTCTAAGTGTTTTCAAAATAGTATGAAATTGCTGAAGTCTAATATACCCTGGGCTAATGCTATCATCATAATGCCAGTTATCATTTCGCAATGTTGAGTGCACAGAAATAACTAAATTCCATTGTAATCATCAGATCTTTAACAATGGGCATGTTTTATCTTTTGTCATTCATAGAGTTACTGTTTTACTCTGATGCTTTTGCAAAAGCGTTCCTGCAAAAGTGCTTCATCTTCAGTAATGTTCATGGGAAGGGCTTTGACAAGTACAGGTTCCTGACAACTTTAAGATCATAAAACTAGGGGCATCTGGGTGGCTCAGTTGGTTAAGCATCAGACTCTTGATTTCGGCTCAAGTCATGATCTCAGGGTTGTGAGATTGAGCCCCTAGATTCCACACGGGGTGTGGAGCCTACTTAAGATTCTCCTCTGTCTCCCTCTACCCTTTCCCAGCTCACTCACTCTCTCTCTTTCTCTCTCTCTTCTCAAAATAAAAAAAAACTGAATTGGGTAAAAATTTGCAGAACTAATGGAAAAACTGGATTCAAGCAGACTACTGAGAAGAATGATTATAATTTTTAATGACTCTTTGTTTGAAAACATTACTAGTTACCTAATGTTTTCTTTTTCCAGATTTAAAGAACTTTTCTCTTAAGCTATATATAAATTACAGCAATTACAGTATATTTTTGTAAAGAAAGATGAAACATTTACTTTTTCTTCCTACGTGATCCCTCTAGAATATAGAAACCCTTAAATTTCTTCATGGAAATATAGTTAGTTGTTTCCATAAGTTCAGTAAGGATCTGTTCTTGCAATGGGACACAACTGGAAATATTGGCTATATTACCCGGGCTTTTACTGGAATGGTATTGCAGGTAAAATATGATGGTGAGTCCTTGGCTTGCCTTCCTGGCCTCTGGGGCTTTTAAGAGTTCAATCTAAGACTCCTTATGAAATGTTCCAGCAAAGCAGTCTTAAAAAGAGCTTATATGATCAGTCACTATTCTTGCTGCACTTATGCAAATAATCAGGCCAAGTTTAATACAAATTAGTTTTACTGTGATTATCTTTGGGAAAAAAAGTTGGGGTAATGGTAGAGGGAAAAATTATGTTCCACCTTTACAGATGTTAGATTCTAATCCTGTTAATTGTCTTTGATGTTCTGTTATACACCTGTCAATTGGACTCTGTCCTGAATTCTTTTAGTTTCCTCAAATAAATATTTGGCTATGACGCTGCAAACTGAAATTTCCTCCCACCCTCCAATTTGAAATCACTAAGAACAAAGATTTCCCTTAAATTGTAGAAAGGTCTTCCTCACTACCCATATGGCAGCCAAACTTCAGGGACTAGAACCGTTGGTATACATCTCACAGCTAAAGAAGGCTCCACCTCACACGCTGTCCTGTGCAGATGATGGAGGCCTCCCAAGCAAATTGATGAGGAAGAGAAGGAGCTAACATCAAGGCAGACTGCTTCCACCTAAGACATCTGATCAAGACTTCATACTTTAAACATGAAACCCTTTTACTCTTTCTTTCCTTTACTTTGGCATTGGCCTGGAAAGATAACACCATCATTTATATTTCCCAGGACATGACTAAGGGGGACTTTCGGACCACTGAATTTGTCATCAAAAACTCCAATTTCTGTCTCTGATGGTAGAAACACCAGTCCATTTCCCTGTCTTTGGTTAACAGCTCCAAATCCAGGGAATCTTGCATCCAAGCTCTGTACAAGGAAAGAGACACAAGGCAAGGGCAATCAGAATAAAACAGCCTGGGGCATCTGGGTGGCTCAGTTGGTTAAGGATCTGACTTTGACTCGGGTCATGATCTCATGGTTCATGGAGCCCCGCATTGGGCTCTGTGCTGACAGTGTGGAGCCTGTTTGAGATTCTCTCTCTACCTCTTTCTCTCTTAAAAGATAAATAAATAAACAAATATTTTAGAATAAAGCTGCCTATGTAGTCTACAGACCTCTAAATTTGCTGACCTCCATGGCTGTCACCTTTCTAGTCCTGGGTCACACACTCAAGTGGGAATTACCAAGAGACATTCATGATTAAAATTAGCTTCCTTTAGTATATCTCTTCTCCTCTGAAGCTATGATAAAGAACTTTTCCTTAACTCTAGAAAGTATTGTGAAATCTTCTGTTAAAACAACAGCTTCCTGGGGTGCCTCGGTGGCTCAGTGGGTTGGGCATCCAACTTCAGCTCAGGTCATGATCTCGTGGTTCATGAGTTGGAGCCCCGCATTGGGCTCTGTACTGACAGCTCAGAGCCTGGAGCCTGCTTCAAATTCTCTCTCTCTCTCTCTCTCTCTCTCTCTCTCTGCCCTTCCCCTGCTCAACTTCTGTCTCTGTCTCTGTCTCAAAAATACATAAACATTAAAAAATATTAAAAAGAAAAAAACAATAGCTTCCCAACAAAAATCCTTAAAAATCCTTAGACTCTCCAGCCAAAGTTGTTCTTGATAATGACTGCCCTTAATTATCTTTCAGCTGAGCAAAGAGGTGTCTGTGCTGTGGCCAACACCACCTGCTGCACCTGAATTAATACTTCTGGAGAAGATGAAACTCAGTTACATAAGATCACTGAGTAAGCTACTTGGCTTAAAAAGATGATTCCTTGAGTGGGGTCTTTCTTTAGACTATTTGATTATGATCAGTTTAGTCTTGGGGACCATGGTTCCAAAGTGTACTACAGTCATTGGGAATTATCTTATTTATAATAATCATGGTAGTCCCCAAGGTGTGCTGTCTTCTCCCAAAAGCTTTAAATACATGTTTGCAAGCAGCTAACCATCAAACAAATGATCTCAAGTCTGGAACATCAGAAAGGGAATGAAGAGAATTACTGATTTTACAATGTAAACCTGAAGTCATGACTTCTGAATACCACAGAGATTCAGCAAACTTCATCATGACCTGTGAACACCACACAGAGGATCAGAAAAAACTGAGAATTTTGGAGCCATGGCTGAGAGTGGTGTTAATGCCTTACATTTTGATCACATCACAATCTGAGAGTATGATCAAAAGAGGGGGAGGGGATTCTTTAAAAAGGCAACAGGCTCAAAATGGAGTCACTTGTGCTAAGCCCCACATCAGCAAACCAAGACCTAATACCTAACCTAACTGCAGTTTCAACCTCCCCCAGGAGTAAATCTTAAACCAGTCAACCTGGAATTTCCTGGCCAGCGTTAGAGAGGTAGTCTACCTGGTGGACTCCTTCTGTCCCCCAGAGAGGTAATCCGCTCCTTCCTTGTTCGTGCCCCTTCTGCCTAGAAAAGCCGCTCCTTTTGTTCAGCTCCTCAGAGCTCCTTTCTATTTCCTAGATGGGATGCTGCCCGACTCATGAATCATCAAATAAAGCCAATTAGATCTTCAATAGTCAGTTGAATTTGGGGTTTTAACACCTTGTAGCACAAGGTATTTCCCCACATCATTAAATATTCTTTGAAAACATGATTTTACGACTACAAAGTGTTCCATCAAATGAATGCAACATAATTTATTTATTTAAACAATCTCTTATTTTGGAACGTCTAAATTGTTTCTAACGTTTTGTTCTTTCAAAAGTATTGGAGAGAGCATTTTCATGGTTAAATGTAGCTGGCGGAGGTGGAGGTGAAGGAGTTCAAGCAGATGACGGAGGCCCTGGGCCCCAGCACCATCAGGGACCTTGCTGTGGCTGGGCCAGAGATGCAAGTCAGAGTGGGGAGGGGGCCGGTGTGCGTGTGTGTGTGTGTGTGTGTGTGTGTGTGATGGATATGGAGGGTTTGGAGACTCCTCACAGGCATTGCCAATTTTCTTTCCAAAAAGACTGCCCCAACGTGTACTTCGCCCACTCTTGTCTCCTCCTGCCCTCTGCCCGTGTGCACTCAGGTGGGGTGGGGTGGGGTGGGGTGGGGGGTTTCAGGATGTGCCCCCCACTGGCTCGTAAGAGGATGTTAACACTTACACAAGTCACACTGGTGCAGATAGGTTGGCCTTCTAGTTCTCACCGTGGCGTGTAATTTTCAGCAGGTTCCTGTTGCCCCCAGGCTCACCCCTCAGCTCTAGGGACCTCCAGATACGTCCCTCAGTCCCCAGCAGGGAACAAACAAGACCTTCTTGGCTTCAAAGGAAACACTGTATCTCTTTGCTCTAGCCCTCTGGCGGGCATGGGTCCAGGGAAGGCACACATCCAGCCAGCATTAGTGAGATGTAGTCATCATAGGATCCTGGTCGAACCCTCCTGCCAGCTGCCCACTCGGAAACTCTGCTCCCACAACCCCTCTTCCTTTGCTCCCTCGGGGGTTATTCATGCCACTGGTGATGATTTTCTTATTGCTCCAAAGGAGAAGTGGCCCCTTGAGTGGCAGAACCAGGCTCTGGGGCCAGGCCATCTGAATTCAAATGCCAGTTCCATCACTTTAGAGCCCTGTGACCTTAGGCAAGTTACTTAATCCCTCTGCCTTAACCCGCACGTCTGAAAAGTGAGACCCTACCTCGTGGGCTCCTTCCGAGAGTTCAGTGAGGCAGCACTTAGTGCAAAGCTTAGCACTCACTTATGTGCATCAGTGATATTTAAATATTTTATGTGTACTTTTTCATTAAATAAGAATGAGAAAAGGACCTGACATCCCACACTAGTTTGTTTAGTGGCTCGGGGCGCAGAGACATTTTGGTGGCATTGGTTTCCAGTGCACCACACAAGCCCTTGCCCGCTGACCGAAATGTCTATCGGCATTCGCAGTTCTCTCGTGAGCAGTCCCTTCTGCAGAGGGCACTCACCCTTAACATGACGACAGAAGCCCAGCCACCATGACCAGCACTCTTCCTCTCGATAAGATGTCTGGAATGTCAGATCTGAGTCCGTGGGTCCAGAATGGCCACACTCCAAACTCCCAAGCCAGTGCTTTCCCGCAGTCTTCCAGAAACTCCACCTAGCTTTGGTCACAAATGCCTTTCCTAAGCAGACTCCCCTGGGAACTCACACCCACAGGACACTACTTTTTCTCTTCTTACAGTGGGATTTGCAGATCACACTTTTAAAAAGGGAACTTGATTTTGTGGCTACATTTAATCTGGGTTCACGCTTGCCCTTTGCCTGTCCTCTCTAGTATCTGAGGAATGCTTGACGGGTTACAGGCGGATGTTTTATGAATTACTTATTCATCTTTTTACAAGTGCAGCAGCGAAGCTGGCCTTCCTGGTGTTGACTGGCAGAAACACAGTTGCATATCTGCGAAAGTCCAGTTTTCTAGCAGCTCAAATCGGTGATATCACGAGAAGGTAACAGAACAGTCAGGTTACCACTATGGTCCCCTGAATGCCCTGATCCCCACAACACTGCCCTCAACAAACAACTGCCTTGCCCCTAGGGCTGTGATGTCCACACTAACAATCATTTGGGGTGAAGGCCACCCAGACACCCCTGAAACCAGATGCAACTTTTTTCCAGCTTTATTGAGTTGCAATTGACATTCAACATTATGCAGGTCAAAAGTGTGCAATGTGATAGCTTGGTACACCTGTATACATTGCTAAATGCTTACCACGATAAGGTGACTTAGCACATCCCCCACCTGATATAATTACCATTTTGTTATGGTTGTTAGGGTGAGAACATTCAAGCTCCACTCTCATAGCAACTTTTTTTTTATAATTTTTTTTAACATTTATTTATTTTTGAGACAGAGAGAGACAGAGCATGAACAGGGGAGGAGCAGAGAAAGAGGGAGACACAGAATCTGAAACAGGCTCCAGGCTCTGAGCTGTCAGCACAGAGCCCGACGCGGGGCTCGAACTCACGGACCGTGAGATCATGACCTGAGCTGAAGTCGGACGCTTAACCGACCAAGCCACCCAGGCACCCCTCATAGCAACTTTTTTTAATGTTTATTTATTTTTAAGAGCCCGAGAGACAGAGCATGAGTAGGGGAGGTGCAGAGAGAGGGAGTCACGGAATCGAAGCAGGCTCCAGGCTCTGAGCTGCCAGCACAGAGCCCAACGCATGGCTCAAACCCATGAACCACAAGACCATGACCTGAGCCGAAGTCAGACGCTCAACCGACTGAGCCACCCAGGCGCTCCTCATAGAAACTTTTAATTATACAATACGGTACAGCTGGATAGTACCATGCTGGACAGTAGGTCCAGAACTTACGCATCATCAGACCCAGCTCTTGGAGCCGAAGGCCAGCACGTCAACACCGTGAGCTGTTTCTGTCACAACCTGCCTGGCCTTTATGGTGAGTGCCATGAGAAAGTGAGTTTTCTAGATAATACACATGTATTCCCATCACTAAGAAGTGCCAGGCCCACAAAGAAGCACCCCATCAGATGGTGACAACTTTCCCACTGTGCCCCTGAAGAATGTGTCCCAGCAGCATGGGGCAGCTACAGAGCAGCACAGCCAGACTGACCCGTGAAGGGACACAATGTTTGCCAGATGGATACTGTGGCTGGATTTCCCACCACCTTCCAGAATGTGCTGTGTCTTCACAAAATGCGACACTTCAGACCTGATATTCTGGAAGCTAAAGCATAGAGGAAAAATACTCTTTAAAGATGATCTCTTACAAGATCAACTTTGCAACTATGAGACTTGAAGTAAGTCACAGTTGAGGAATGTAAGGATGAAATTACAACACAAGTCTTTGCTATTGTGAGTGTGGACACTGGCCGATGAGAGGCTGCTTGGGAGGTGGGTGGGTGCACGCGTGGGGAGGATTTGAGTAAGAAGTGGGGGCTCAGGACCTGGACGTGGGGAAAGAGGGAAGGTGGAGTTTGCAGGAGGGTTCCCCAGAGGTAGGGGAGGGGAAAGGCCACATACCCAGCCCAGCTCCATGCCAGGCCCTATGGGGAAAAGGAGGGCAGTGGGATCGGGGCACAGATCCTGAGTATTTCCTCCCTAGTGCTGGAGTCCACTGTGCATGGCCTCAGCTTGCTTGTCAGCATCGAATCAGGAGCTCTCCAAAACCAAGATGGGTTTGTCCCTTCTGTGTCCTCAGCAGTGAGCACAGACTGCCACCTCCCAGAGACTCAGTCCCCGGTTCTTGAATGAGTGAATTAATGAATGCATGCATATGTCCACATTCCATAACGTGCCAGTGTTGGGTGAAACAACAGAGTTTTATAGTTTGGGGAAATCTGCATTAATCAAAATTGTATGAATAATCGGACAGCATATTGGAAAACCAAAAAAAGTGGGGTGCAATACTTAATTTACAAGACAGCCCTGATTTTATACACACACATATAAATGTCCTCTGATTTGAAGCAAGCATATGATCTATGACATGCACCGCGCACTAACCAGGGGACGGTCACTGTCAACGTGTGAGGGATTTCCTTGCAGCCTCTCTGCTCTGCCTATATTGTATATATTATGCCAAGAACAAACGTATGGGAGGGAAATCACCCATACATTAATCGTGATTCTAAGATGGTGGGATTATGGACGATTTAACTTTTATTGACAGATTTCGGTGTTTTCTCAATTTCATACACAACGGGCACATCAACAAATTGTTTAAATGAACAAAACACCCATGATTCAGATTTGGGGAGGGCTGGGAAGGAGGGTCACAGGGATAGTGGGACACCTGCACCAGGTGTGTTTGGGCAAAGCTGTGAAGGTCTCCCACTGGCTGGGCCTGGGTCTGGCCACGCCGTGGGTTCTGAGCACCTGCCGCCCCCCAAGTACAGCCCAGCTCCCGACAGTCTTGCAGGCCTGGACGGCTTGCCCTCAAAGGGAGGAAGGGGCTTACTCGCTGCCAGATGGCTTCCGATCCCGCCTCAGATGGGAGGGACCTTGACCCAAGTCTCCCTCACTTCTCCAGTATCACAGGGTTTGTCAAGGGACTCCCCACCTGCTTGGTCATTCCCACCTCCCAACAGCTGGGACGACAATGGATTATCACCACTCTACTGATGCCAACACTAAGGATCTGGGAAGATTAACGCAAGGAAGAGACGAGCCCCAAGTTGCTCTTGTGCCTGCTTTTCAGACTCCTGCACTCCCCACTGCTCTGTGCTGCCTTGATCCTGCCCGGCCTCTCCAGCTGAGCAGGCCATGACAGAGGGAGGCAGGGTTGAGGAGCAGTTGACTCGGTCTAGAAGGCTCCAAGGACTTACCAACAGTTTGCCTCTTGGTGGTAGAGAGGAGGCAAGGGCCCCAAGAGCCAGCCTGCAGGCTCACCAGCAGTGGGTCCTTCCACCTGGTAGGGCACATGCGTGTTGGGGGCGGACACGGAAGAGCCCCGGGGAGACATCTTCAAAGCCACGAGGCCGTGGGACAACCTTGCCTGCAGCGGGCTCTGCGCAGGATTCTTCCATCCGCCACTCAGAATCTACTGTCTCCCATTCTTCACCCCACTCCCCACACAGGGAGACTTAACTCTGCAGTCTCCCTCTCCAAACTCCTTTGTCCTCTGGCCTGGAGATCAGTTCACGGTGGGAGACTGGCAGGTGGGTGGAAGGAGAATTGGGGTATCTCCCTCACCACCCCCCAGCAGGCCAGGGTACAGCAGTGTCTGGGCCCCTCTAGTTCTGCCATCACTGCAGTGGGCCACCCCGTTCCCAGGACTCTATCCGTCTCCAGGGACTCTGTTCTCACCCCTGTGGAGTCCCTGTCCTGTGGCAGCCCTGTGCTCACTGCTAAGCACACAAGAGGAGCACAATGGCTTGCCAAGTTGCTGGTCCCTGGGTGCTTCCCCATCCTTTGTGGGTTCTCTTAGCTCTGCACACCCTTGTAAGTCCTCTCTCCATTACACTCCCTCCAGTATCCCCTTGACTGTGCATTTTTTTTCCTCCTGGGATGTGGACTTATTCAGGCTCCCACTGAACCACTCCCTACTGGTGTGTCCGGTCTGACCTCCATGATCTCTCTCTGGGCTTCAGTTTCCTGATCTTCCAAATGGGGAAGTAATAACCAACATGCTTTGCTTGTTGTTGAAATTTTTTTTAATTTTTTTAACGTTTATTTATTTTTGAGACAGAGGGAGATAGAGCATGAACGGGGGAGGGTCAGAGATAAGGAGACACAGATTCCGAAGCAGGCTCCAGGCTCCGAGCTGTCAGCACAGAGCCAGACGCGGGTCTCGAACTCATGGACCGCGAGATCGTGACCTGAGCCGAAGTCAGCCGCTCAACCGACTGAGCCACCAGGCGCCCCAAAAAATTTTTTTAAGGAGACTATAGGAAATTTGGTTCTTTTGAAAAGGTTCACAAATTCTAGTGTCAGCAGGAGATTTAAGGATTGGTGCTCTGTGTTCTCGGGGACTTCCTGAGCATCTCTGATAAAGAGTGGTTACTGTCCAACCTGTCACTTGCCTCTTCTTTTTTTTTTAAATGTTTACTTATTTTTGAGAAAGACAGAGCATGAGTGGGTTAGGGGCAGAGAGAGAGGGAGACACAGAATCCGAAGCAGACTCCAGGCTCTGAGCTGTCAGCACAGAACCCCACGTGGGGCTCGAACCCATGAGCTGCAAGATCATGACCTGAGCCGAAGTCAGATGCCCAACCGACTGAGCCACCCAGGCATCCCTTGCCTCTTCTGAGATAGACTGTGAGTCAAGAAGAAATGCAAGAATGGCTTCAAGGGGCCTAAACAGTGATACAAAAGCCTCAAGCTTCTGCACTTAACTCAGGCCTTTTGGACGGTCAGTCAAAGCAGATGAACACTTACTTTACACAGAATTTTAATAAGCCTTGAGTTTTGGTTTCTGGCCCACCATCAGTAGGAAAGAGTAATTTAGGAAGAGAGAAGACTTTCGGGGAGACCACACCAACGAGAGGGGAAACTGGAAACTGTGTAAGAAGAACCTAGAAATCTCCAGAAACGAGGCCCTGGGACTAGAGAAAGCTCCGGGATCCGAGGCCATTAGCAGAGGGCAAACGCCGAGCACACCTCTCAGGCCCCGAGGGCTGCACCACCTCCTGCTCAGAATCCGAGGTTCACTGCAGCAACCCTGAGCCATTACGGAAAGGTTAATGGTGTTCCACATTCTCCAAGTAAGAAAAAAAGGAAATGTGCACCGCATCTTAGAAATATTTCCATCTGAAAATGTTACATGAAAATAATTTATGGCTCTTTCTGGAAAACTCAGCTGTCTTGATCTTACTCCCTGTGGGTTCCAGATGGGTGAGGTTTTGCTGTTACTGGAAATATTCACGTTTGCAGGCAGTCAGCATTTATTGAGTGCCTGCTGAATGCTGATCACTAAACTCGGTAACGGGGGTGAGGGATACAGGGAGGAGAGGGCGGAGCAATGTCTTGAGGGGTCTGGGAGGAGCATCTGAATGAGCTCATGGACTGAAAGACCACCCCCCACCCCCGCTTCTCCTGCCTTCCCGAGGAACCTCACACAGCCACAGCACTGTACCTGGTGCCCGCTGCCTCCATGGCCATACCTGCACCAGCAGGCGGGACAAACTGGGCCACTTCAGCCGGCAGCCCCTCACCAGCTGGGCACCCCAGTCTGTGCCCCTCTCTGGGGTCTGTTTTTATTATAAATATTTCATTGTTTAGGAGTTTGGGTTTTAGCTGATATACAGCATTTGGCAGGGCTCCCCTCTAGCATTTGGTAATAATTCCATACCAAATGCTAGGGAGAAACCCTCCCAAATGGAACAGTTTCAAGCCAAGACTCTTTAAAAACCAGAGCCTGAGGAAGTCACCGTATCTGAGCATCCGTGGCTCCCGGGCTAGCAGAGGACAGACGCGTGCCTGGGACACAGCGCTACCTTTGGGCTCCCCACATCGCACACGACAGTCTCTCCTCTGTCCTGACCTCGGCACAGCCTGGGCCGGAGCCACCCCTGGAGACATAAAGCAGGGGGCTGTATACACAGTAGGTGCTCCGTAAACATCGCTGAGCTGGATTCCGTGATGTAGGATTAAAACGTGCTCATTCGGTTTCCAAAAACGTGATTTCTTCACAATTGTTCCTTCCCCGACCTTTGACAGCTCTGGATTTCCTTCCGGAGAAAATGGGTTTCCTGAACGGCTGGCACCGTGCCACCGGGCTTCGTATTCCGGTGGCTCTGTGACCTGCCTAAGTCAAGGATGAGAACACCCGCCTCACGGGCTCCTGGGGAGGATTGACACATGGGGCCCTGGTGCACAGTATGTGCTCAGCAAACACTCACTCAGCCTGACCGAGCACTCATTTTGTGCCAGAAGCCTTACATGGACATCTCCCCTCATGGGTGTTTGATAGGAAGGGGAGGCTTCTTGCCTGAACCCCCCCCCCCACCCATGACTCTCCTTACCAAGTCGTGAGTGGAAGTGCACCCGGGCCACTGTGGCTAAATCCCTGCACCTTCCCACTCCCCTCCTGCAGCTTCAAAGGCGTGGACACACGCCAGCAGCGGTGCCATCAGCGATGAAGGGGTCAACCTTTCCTGCTGGTTTCCAGTCCCACCTCCTCCTCTAGGTTTTTGGCCTCTGAGTGATGTGAGTCCTCAAGTCTCTTCACAGGCAGAAAGCAGCCCCTAGAACAGGGTCCAGTGAGGTGACAGCAGCTGCCTGGAAATGTTCCAGAACCCCAAGGAAACCCTGTTGTTTCTTCAAAACTACCCTTGACCTAAACTAATTCTTTTTTTTTCTCTCATTCTCTCTTTTTTTTAATTTATTTATACTTCTTGACTGTGGTGTATCCTACTGTGAATTTAGGTTTTTAATCCTGCTTGGGACTCTTTGGGACTCTTGACTCTAAGGATTCATGTCTTTCATCAATGCTGGAAAATTATCACCCGTTATCTCTCCAGAAATTGCCTCCCTCTCTTACTCTCTACCTTATGCTTCTGGAGGTATTATAGACTTCTAGAGATATAAGACCTCCTAATAGAGGTCTGTGTGCACCTCTGTAGCACCTGTGAGCAGAGCTATCCTGCCTGTAAGTCACTTCCTCAGGAGGCTGGTGAAATGCCTGAAGCCATGGACGATGCTGTCCCTTCCACCAACCCACAAAATCCCTGGCAGGCAATGGAAAGATGGTGTCACTGGACACCACATAAACAAAGTTTGCTGGCAAAGTGGCTGTGAACATTGCCTCCAGGATCAGTGGACCCAGTTCTGATGCCCAGCTATGCATTTTACCAGCTCCATGACCTCAGGCAACTTAATCACCCCTCCGTGCCTTGGTTTCCTCTTCTATGAAATAAGGAATCTAAGTGAGCCTTCTCACGAGTTTGCTGCGAAGGCTAAATGCTTCATTTCTGGAAGGGCTTTCTCCACCCACTGCTGATGTCCACTGAGTCCATCAAAAACATCATCTATTAACGACAATGATATTTGAAGCCCATTCCTGTAGCTATGCCACTGCATTCCTTTATCTCTCTGAAATTGTGCATAGAATATTCCACCTGAAGTTTTATTCTCACTGGAGGCATAAAGACGGTACAACCTTCTGCCCCCTCCCCCCGCCTCTTGGGACAAGTAGTGAGAAATCAAAATGAGACTTAGAGCTGGACCGAGGCAGGTGTGGTGAGGGATGTGGCAGAAATCCTGGAGGAGAAAAAGTGAGAACGGATATCCATCAAGTCATTAACTGCAGAGTTATGTCTCCCACCTGACTTAATGATCGGATTCAGGTTTTCAGATCTTCCTCATCCCCTCTGCTGAGCTAGCCAGGCAGCTGTGTATCCTTGAGCCCCCTCAGGACCCCCAAGTGCGACTCTGAGCGCCCTGAGTGTCCCTGGCTCCCAGAGGCTCGTGGCTCTCCCGCTCCCACCTCCCCCTGTCACCCTGCATCAGGAAACTCAGGACCTGATGCAGGACTGGAGGCTTGGGCACCAGGATCTGCACCCTTCCTCAAAACATGGGCTCCCCAGGCAGTGCCTGGCACTTCCAAAGAAACAAGAGAGCAGGAAGGCTCCCTTCTCCCAGAGGGACATTCTTGCCCTTGCTACTGTTCCTGCATGTTCCAGCGTCTCAGAAATGTGAATTCGGAGGCAAGTTACGGAGCTTAAGTTACTGCTGGCACTTGATTGGAATAACTGTTACGTAAAAGCCAACACAGATGAATCGCCTGTAGGGAGTTGTCTGACTGCATGAGTTTTTACACATCTTTCAGCTAAATCAAAGATCCAAATGCTAAATCTCACACTCAGGAACATCAAGTGGATTTGTGACAGTCCCCAGAGGACTCGGTGTCCATAAACCAATGAATGAATTACACTGATCCTGGTATGTAGTTTCTCATCTGTGACTGATACAATATTGATAATATTCTTTATTTCACTTAACTCTTTCTGGGCCACACTGAAACACCACAGTCTTGGATTACGTCTACACTCTGATGCAAATAATGATCACCTGTGGGGACTAGAGCGCACCAATTGATTATTCATTGATACGTAAACCACATGAAGATTAAAGTGGACACCTGTCATTGGTTTCGGTGGTGTTGCTCTTACATTTTTCACTGTGGAACCACTCGTGTGGGAATTTCGTGATCACTGCCATTGGATTGCCACCTACTACCACCGACCAGTTGGTGAGGCCATTTCGGACAATTGTTGGTCTTGCCCAACACCGTGGACGTCACCAATTCAGCCAGATCTGTTCAGTCCCCTGCATGCTCACTGACTTCCCTTCCTGTGCTGGTCCCATGCAGGGAACCGTGAGGCGCAGGGCTGTGGGAGGCAGAGGAGTGTGGCTAGGAATGCTTTATTCCAAGATGCCTTGTGGAAGAAAGATGTTCACACAGCACTGTCAAATAACCCCATCTGGTCAGGTGTGGCAATCATGTCGGTGAAGATGCTGCTGCTGGCCACAGCTGCTGGTCACAGAAGGGCTCCCTCTGCCAGGTGCCCGTGTCAGATCTGTACACGCACACACCCATTCAGCTCTCACATTGCTGCGGACCAGTTGCCATTATTATGGGAACCCCACTTTACAGAAGCACGTAGAACTTAAACAGCTGTTCCCTCCAAGGTCACAGCTCACTGAAGAATTTGAACACAGGGCAGGTTGCCTCGAAAGCGCTGCACCAGCTTTTCCCAAAGTGCAAGGGCATTGACGGGGAGTCTGGATATTGACACGTGGGGCATGAAAGCCTGAGTTTGTCTGCGGAAAATCATCCTCTCTCCCATTCTTTTGATCCTTCTGCCCCATTTAAGGAGAGCATTTCTGTCTGGTGCAAGCTGACCATTGAGGAGCAGGGGCCCTGGCTGCTGTGGGCTCAGGGCCAAGAGGCCAGCAGAGCCCCAGCTGAACAGCGCTTAGCCAGTTCAGGACACCTGAGACTTGACAGGCAGAATGTGTTCCTGTCATCCTGAAAGGCCATTGCCTATGCAGACTAGATGAGCCCTTGGGGCTTTTTAAACTGTGTTCCAAGGCACTTTGGGGGCTCCTTGGAGAAAACGCAAGGCTATCGCTCTTTTGGGGGACAGGGAAAGCAGTTGGAAAGCAGATTCAGAGCCACTCTGTTTTATATTTTTATTTGGAGGGAAAGAACTTCTTGACAAAAAGCAAACACACACACACACACACACACACACACACACACACACACACAACAAACAAAAACAAGAAGACACCAACCTTACTTGTCTCCACCTACCCCCATTTCTCAATTCACATCGGGCATGGCCTCAAGAGCAGCAGCCGTCCATTCTTACTGGGTTTCTGAACAGCAAGCCCCAGAACCAGCTGTCTGCGTTCTGAGCCCATGGCTCCTCAGTAACACGTACATGAAGGCAGGGTGCTCCCAGGGCTCTGAACATCCTCCTCCAGCCCCTGGACCAGCCACAGGTGTAGAAGTCTTCTCAGATTCGCCGCAGCGCTCCCCTGTTCCGGACAGAGTGGAAAGTTGTTATGGCCATTCAAGCATCACCAAAAGGGGGAATTCAAAAGCAAAATGTTGGTGGAAGAAAAGGCCCGGCCAACCCTCCCCCGACCCAGACCCGCATCCCTCTTCTCCTGGGCTTTGCCAAGCCCAGCCCCTCCCAGTCCAGCAGCCATCAAAGCACCTGAGCTCTTGCTACCTGGCTAGTGCACCCAGCCAGAGGACACGTCCAGGTTTCCGCAGGCCTGACCTCCACTCTCGCTTTGTCCGGGGGTTCTGTCAGGATAGGCGAGGTTATGCTGTGGTTAACAAACCACCCCCAATCACAAAGACTTGAAGCAAGCAATGTTTTACTTCTTACTCCAATTACATGTCAGTCTCAGGTCAGCAAGGGCTCTGCTCTGTGTTATCATCACTCTGGGATCCAGGCTGAGGAAGCTGCCACCTTCTGGAGCATCGTGGTCCCCGAGGCAGCAAAAAAAAAAAAAAAAAGCATTGGAGAGGCTCGTACTGCTAATTGAATACCTGCACTCAGAAGCAATAATGCCACTTCTGCTCACTTTCATTGGTCAAAACAAGTCATGTGGCCATGCCTCACCTCCCAGGGTAAGGAAGTGTGTCTGAAGGGAGGAAAAGTAGATACCTGTAAATGTGCAGTTCAGAGGGCTGCTAAAGACTGCACTTTGAGCCATGAAATGTTCTGTTTCACTCTCCTTCTCACACATACTACACTTTTCCTCTTAAGGTGGACAGTAACTCTTATTCCAGAGACATATAACCAAGAGACAAAGTCCTTGACACCTCCCCAGCATGCATACAGCCTTGGAACAGAGACTGGAAAAAATGCCAGCAAACACTCCCATTCAGGAGGGGAAGAAGGGGTGTCCCCAACTAACAGGCTTGTCCGGAGTCCCCAGCAGACATGAAATCTGGGAACTTTTTCCTCTAATTAGGCTCTGATTCTGTTTGATAGCAGTACCTCTCTGGCCCTTGACCGTGTCGCTTAGAAGGTTCTTTGGCTCTATTTGAAGTGTGTGTTGGGGAGGACTGAATCATTTATCCACTTTTCACTGTAGATGGTGGGTGCTCAAGGGTAACTTCAAGTCTCAAACAGTCAGAGTCTGTATTAAAAGTCCAGGCTGATGACTCTTTTGGTGATAGCGACTCACCCAAAATGTAGTGGCTTCTTCTCTACTTGTTTCTACTCAATTCTGTGTGCCAGTAATGATGCCCATGGTTCTCATTGAGAGAAAGCCTTTCAGACCACTACATTTCTTCATTTTCTTGTTGTATTTTATTTTTGTAATAAAAATACAATTATTTTTTATTGTATTTTAATTTTCTAATTTTGAGATAATCTTATATTTATAGAATGGTTGCAGAAATAGTGTAGAAAGTTCCCATATACCTTTCGCGAAGTTTCCCTAATGTTAACATCTTGTATCGTTGTAGTAAAATTATCCAAATTGCATACGTTGCATTTACTCACCATGTCTCTTTGGTCTCTCCCAATCTGGGACAGTTCCCCAGTCTTTCCTTGTCTTTCACGCCCTTGCCACTTTGAGGACTTACTGACTTTAGAGCATTCCTCAATTTTAGTTGGTTTGCTGTTTCTTCTGATTAGATTTAGGTTGTACATTTAGGCAAGAATGTGACAAGAACAACAGGTGCTTCTCCGTGCATCATATCTGAGGTTGCGTGATGTTAACGTGTCTTTTCTTTTCTGGTGATGTTCATCTGTATCACTTCACATGAGTGCTGTCTACCAGGTTCTCCATTAGCAAGATCATGCAGATGTTCTGTATCTGCTCAAACTTCTACACACCAATGTTAACATCCATCAATGGATCTTGCCTGCAAGCATTACTGCTGTGTTGTTTTTTTTTAACGTTAGCATGAAGAGGGGAGGATCAGAGAGAGAGGGAGACACAGTATCTGAAACAGGCTCCAGGCTCTGAGATGTCAGCACAGAGCCGACACGGGGGCTTGAACTCACGGACCATGAGATCATGACCTGAGCTGAAGTCGGTTGCTTAACCAACTGAGCCACCCAGGCGCCCCACTGCTGTGTTGTTCTAACATGACGTTTGATTTCCCTCATTCCTTCCACATTTTGTTGAAGGATCGAGATTCTTCTGTAAGGAAGAGATCTACTCCCCCATTTATTTATTTGTTTATTTATACCAATATGGACCCAAAGATATGTATTTTGTTGGGGGATAACTCAATGCTATCACTTTTTATTGTGTTGCTCAAATTGTTCCAACTTTGACCATTGAGAATTCTTTCATGTGCCTTTTCAACATGCCTCATTCTTTTTTTTTTTTAAGTGGCTCCCTGCCCAACATGGGGTTTGAACTCATGACCTTGAGATTACACGTTACATACTCTACACACTGATCCAGCCAGGTGCCCCACCTCATTTTTTTTTCTAAGCAATTTCTTTCTGGCACTATAAGATGTTTCAGGCATATCTTTTTTTTTAAGTTTATTTATTTTTGAGAGAGAGAGATTACATGTGCAGGTGGGGAAGGGGCAGAGAGAGAGAGAATCCCAAGCAGGCTCCACACTGTCAGTGCAGAGTGCGACCTGGGACTTGATCTCATGAACCATGAGATCATGACCTAAGCCAAGATCAAGGGTCAGACGCTTAACTGACTGAGCCACCCAGGTGCCCCTGTTTCAGGCTCAGTTTGCATTGTCCCTGCCCCTGCACTGGAACCAATCACTTCTAAGAGAAGCCCTGGTTCCTTTTATTAAAGAATGGTACTTAGAAACCAAGCTGGGGGCATTCTGTGTGCCCATTGTTACTATGGTGTCATTGTTTCTAGGTCCTCCCAACAAACGGAACTTGAAAATATATGACATATGCATAAACACATATTGTATTTATGTCTCCCTTTATCCATCTGTGTGTGCGTATACGACCTATGATTCCAATCCATCACCACAAGCTTCATTCTACCATTTTTCCTCTTTTTATTTGTAACTTCTTTTTCCAACAGTGGGAAATCTGTGTCTCATTATCTAAAATATATTCACTTGTTCAACTCTTCTATACTCACGAAGTAGTTTCAGAATTGTTACCCACACCCCCATAAGAAACGAACTTACTAACCAGAGTATACAGTTATTATAACTGCATTTGTATACAGTTATTTTAGCCCTTATCTTCACATTATCCAGCAAAATACTGAATATTTTACAAAGCCACTTGGGTTAGTTTTGTTCCTTTCCCTCTCCCTTCCATGTACTTATGTCATACATTTGTAATACTGTTGGGTTCATTTGTTATAGTTTATATTCCATTTTTATTTCCCCCACAATCTGTATTTTTTCTTTCTCCCTTCTTCCTTCCTTCCTTCCTTCCTTCCTTCCTTCCTTATTTCCATTCACTGATATACAGTTTCATGATTTTTGACAAACAACCAGTCAGGTAGCCATACCACATGATATGTTTCATCCCCCCAAATTCCCTCTTCAGTCTCCATGTCGTCAATCCATTCCTCCAAGCCTTATTCCTGACCTGATTCATACCATTTTGCCTTTTGAAAATGTTGTATAAATGGCAGTATACATCATGAAACCTTTGGATTCTGGCTTCTTTTACTGAGAAAAATGCATTTAGGAGTCATGTTTGTTTGTTTGTTTGTTTGTTTTGCAATAGTTTATTCCATTTTATTGTTGAGTAGTGTTCCAGTGCATGAAAGTAACATAGTATATCTATTCACCAATTGAAGATCATCTATATTGTTTCCAGTTTGGACTATTATAAGTAAAGCTGCTATAAACATTTGTATAAAGGTTTTTATGTAAACACAAGTTTTTATTAACCCAGGAGTGCAATTACTGGGTCTGGTTAACTTTATAAGAAACCTCCAAACTATTTTCCACAGGGTTGTAACATTTGGTAGTCCTGTGAGCAATGTATTAGGGTACACTGGTATTGTCAGACTTTTTCTGTAAACCATTCTAGTAGGACTGTAGTGATATCTCATTGCAATTTGAATTAGCATTTCTCTAATGACTAATGATGTTGGAAATCTTTATATATGCTTATTTGCTACCTATAGATCTTCCTTGGTGAACTATCTATTTAGAGCTCTTGTTTACTTTTAAAATTTGATTATTAGCTGTCTTCCAGTTGAACTTTAAAAGTTCCTTATGGTGTACCTGTGTGGCTTAGTCAGTTAAGCCTCTGACTTTGGCTCAGGTCATGATTGCATGACTCATGAGTTCAAGCCCCACGTTGGGCTCTGTGCTGACAGCTCAGAGCCTGGAGCCTGCCTCATATTCTGTCTCCCTCTTTCTGTGCCCATCTGCTCATGCACTCTCGCTCTCTCTCTCTCTCTCAAAAATAAGTAAATGTTAAACAAATTAAAAGTTATTTATGTAGGCTGGACACCAAACCCTTTGTTGCAAATGCGATTTACAAGATATTTTCTCTCAGCCTGTGTTTTGTTTTTCATTCTCTTAACATTGTCTTTTCTAGAGCAACAGTTTTCAATTTTGATAGAGTCCATTTTATCTTTTTTTTTCCTTCTCTGGGTCATGGTTTCAAGGTCATATCTAAAATTTCTTTGTCTAATTCAAGATCATTAATATATCCTCATATGTTTTCTTATAGGATTTTTATAGTTTTATGCTTTACATTTAGATCTATGATTTACTTTGAGTTTTTTTTTTTTTTTTTTATAAAAGGTATGGTCTGGGCCAAGGTCCACTGCTTTGCAAAAGGATATGCAATTGTTTGAACGTAACTTCTCGAAAGGATTATCTTTTGTCCTCTGATTTTCTTTTGTAACTTTGACAAAGTCATTTATGTAACTATATTTCTGGACTCTATTTTATCCTACTCATGTACATGACTATTATTTTACCAATATCGTGTTATTTTGATTACTGTAGCTTTATATAAGTCTTGACATCAGGTAGTGTGAGTCCTCCACCTTTGTTCTTCTTTTCCAAATGATTTTGGCTTTTCTAATTACTTTGCCTTTTCATATTGTTTTAATTAGAAATTAGAAACAGCTTGTCAATATCTTCAAAAAAACTGCTGAAATTTTAAATAAGATTGTGGTCTATCTTCAGATCAATTTGGGGAGAATTAACATCTTCACAATATTGACTCTTCCAATTCATAATCATGGATATCTCCCCATATATTCAGGTGTTTGTTCATTTCCTTAGTACCTTATAATGTTCAGCATACAAATCTTGTACAGATCTTATTAGATTTGTACCTAAGTATTTCATTTTCTGTATTATGGTTAATGTACTCTTTTGTAAATTTTGAATTTCAATTCTACATTGCTAGTATATAGAAATATAATTGCTTTTGGCATATTGGTTTTGTATCCTACAACCTTGCTAAAATTACTTATTTGTGCTATTTTTGTAAATTTTCTGGGATTGTCTATATAACTGTGCTATGCAAATAGAAAATGTTTTCTCCTTTTCCAATCTGTATGGCTTTTATTTATTTTTCATGCCTTATTACACTGGATAGGACCTCTACTGTGAGGTTGACCAGAAGTAGTGAGAGATGACATCTTTGCATTGTTCCTAATCTTAGGAAGAAAGCATTCAGTTTTTCACCATTTAGGATGATGTTAACTGTAGGAATTTTGTGAATAAGTTTAATAGGGTACCCTTCTTTGAGTTTCATTTATGCCATGAAAACATGTGGCTTGCTCCCCCATGAAACTGGCAATAATTATAAAAAAACAAACCCAACCTTTTAAAGTCCCTGAAAATAGTCCTGAGGGCAAATGAAGAAACATTTACTCATGAAAATCTACCAGAACTCAGTAAGAATGGCAAAGTCAGTGGTATTTGAAATACAACAGTCCTTCTCTTCCTCTTTTCAGCTCAGCAAGATGAGAACCCCACTCCAGACTGGTGCAGCCAAGAACACAAGGTTTATTTACCTCTCACCTCCTAGTCAGAAACCTAGTTTCTCCTGGGAGAAACAGGACATCAGCAACCCTAGCTATCTGTAACTGAGGCTAAGTTCTAGATATGTATAGCTGAGAGGTGGGGGCTTCCTTTTTCATCCCAGCCCCCACTCATGGAATGGAGGTCTACCATGGGTGGAGGGTGCTGGGAATACTGTGATCCAGATAACCCTTCCCTGGTTCATTTGTAGTTCATAAATCAGATGCTTAAAGCCAGGAGAGGCAAGCTGAGAACACCTGAAGCCATTGTTTCTCTCTTCCCTGATCACGCAGCTCCTAAAGTGGGAATGTCACTCAGAGGGAAGTGTGTCATTGTTTCCACTCTCAACTCCAGAGTTATAGCTCAGAGATTTTTCCCCAAGAAAAAAGTGGGCCTGCAAGTGGAGAGCTCTGAATCTCTTCCTAAAGGAACAAAGTTCATTTGTAACATGGTGCTAAAAATTTGAAGCCTAAGGGTTATGGTGAAAGGAAATTGAGAGGATACTTATAGAGTCATTGGAGATATAGGCCAAACTATAGGCCAGCGAGTTGGCCAAAGAGAATCAGGGAAAGAGACACCTGGGATCAGAATAAATCCCAAACATTGACCAAAAACGCTCAAACAAAACAGATCAGTAGGTGGATCAGTTTTTGCTACAGAATTTTTTTTTAAATAATGGAGCAGGGGCACCTGGGTGACTCAATCAGTTAAGCTGGGTTTCAGCTCAAATCATGATCTCACAGTTCATGAGTTTGAGCCCCATGTTGTGTTCTGTGCTGACAGTGTGGAGCCTGCTAGGGATTCTCTCTCTCCCTCTCTCTTTGTCCTCTGACTCATGCTGTCTCTGTCTCTCTAAAAATAAATAAATAAACTTAAAAAAACAGATAAATAATGGAGCAATTAGATAGCAATTAACAAAGATTGAAATCTGATGTGGCCAGGGAAAGAGACAAGGTGAGCCTTACCAAAGCTGGTGTCCTCCCACTGTGATCATGGTCATATTCAAGGCTGCACTTCCTGAGAAGCAGCATCAGAAGCTTCAGACCAGGGTTGGTGAGGGAAGAGGCTTCACTAAAATAATCCATCCAGTTACTAAACCAAAAGGAAGGAAGGAAGGAAGGAAGGAAGGAAGAAAGGAAGGAAGGAAAAGAAAGAAGGAAAGAAAGAAAGAAAGAAGAAAGAAAGAAAGAAAGAAAGAAAGAAAGAAAGAAAGAAAGAATAAGACCCCTAGAAGAGATAAAGGTGAGAACCCACAGTTGCTTTAATATATACCTAAAATGTCCAGTTTCCAAAAAAAAAAATTACAATATGCAAATAAACAGTTAAATATGACTGGGACAAAAGGCAAGCAACAGACACTGCCAGTGAGAGCAACCAGATAGCAGATTTATCAAAAGACTTCAAAGTAGCCATTATAAATATGTTCACAGAACTAAAGAGAACCATGACTTAACAAAGTAAAGGAAGTTATAATGACAAGGTCACATCAAATTAAGACTCTCAATAAAAAGGATAGAAGTTATTTTTAAAAATAACCAAATAGGGGCGCCTGGGTGGCGCAGTCGGTTAAGCGTCCGACTTCAGCCAGGTCACGATCTCGCAGTCCGTGAGTTCGAGCCCCGCATCAGGCTCTGGGCTGATGGCTCAGAGCCTGGAGCCTGTTTCCGATTCTGTGTCTCCCTCTCTCTCTGCCCCTCCCCCGTTCATGCTCTGTCTCTCTCTGTCCCAAAAATAAATAAACGTTGGGAAAAAAAATAACCAAATAAAAATTCTGCATTGAAAAGTAGAATAACTAAAATTAAAATGTTTATTAGATGGGCTCAACGATAGATTTAAACTGTTAAGAAAAAAATTAACAAACTTGAAGATAGATCAATGAAGATTACAAAATCTGAAAAACAGGAAAAAATGGGATAAAAGAAATGAACAGAACCTCAGAAAAATGTGGGACACCATTAAACACACCAACATACACATAATAGGAATAAAGAAAGACAGGAAAGAGAAAGGAGTAGAAAAATATTCAAAGAAATTATGGCCGAAAATTTCTCAAATTTGTAGAAATTAATTTACACATCCAGAATGTTCAATGGTTCAGTGTATTCCAAGTAAGAAAAACACAAAGAGATTGACAAACAGACACACAGTAAAAATGCTAAAAGCTACAGAGAAGGAGGAAATCTTGAGAGCAGCAAGAGAAAAATAACTCAGCACCTACAAGGAAACCCCAATAAGATTAAAAACTCACTTCTCAACAGAAACAGTAGAGGCCAGAAGGCAGTGTGATATCACATTCGAAATGCTCAAAGAAAAAAAACTGTGAGCCAAGAATCCTGTATCCAGCAAGGTTACCTTTCAAAAATAAAGATGAAATAAAGACATTCCCATGTACACAAAAACTGAAAGAATTTGCTGGTAGCAGACCCACCTTACAACAAATACTAATGGAAGTTCTTTAAGTTGAAAGCAAGTGACCCCAGGCAGGAACCCACAAGAAAAAAACAAAAAGTACCAGTAAGGCAATAATATAATTACAAAAGACAGTATAAATACATATTCTTCACCTTTCTCCTCTTAACTGATTTTAAGAATAACTGTATAGGACTGTATAAACAATATGTACATAATGTATTATTGGGCCTATAACACATAGAAAGGTGATATATTTTTACAAAGGAGGTAAGAGTAAAGCTAAGTTGAGCTAAGGAAATGACTTCAGGTGGTAACTCAAACCACAGGAAGAAATAAGGACAACCAGAAATGAGAAATGAGAACGTTAATAAAATAACACTGTGGTAAATATATACCTGCTTTCCTCTCTTCTCTATCCTCAAAAAATATAAAATTATATAAACTATGTAAATAAAGATATATATTAAAAAGATAAAAACTTCTCCATCCTTAAAAGATATAAAATTATATAAATTAAGAATTGTAACAGTGTATTATGGTGATATGAAACATTCACAGATATATTATGTATAACAAAAATTGGGGAAAGGAATAGAGATATATCTACATCTCACTGGAATTACGTTAGTATAAATCTGAAACAGATTCTGATAAGTTAAGATATATGAGCCTTAGAGCAACCAGTAAGGAAATAACTCAAGAAAACATAGTTAAAAAATCATTAAAGAAATAAAAATTTGAGGGACACTTGGTGGCTCAGTAAGTTAAGCATCAGACTATTTCAGCTCAGTCATGATTTCACAATTTCATGGGATCAAGCCCCAAGTCAGACTCTGTGCTGACAGCAAGGAGACTTCTTGGGGTTCTCTCACTTCCTCTCTCTCTGCCCATTCCTCATTCACATTCTTTCTCTCAAAATAAATAAATAAACTTAAGAAAAAAATAAAATTTTACATTAAAAATGTTTGTAAAAGAAATAAGCATCAAAGCAATAATGTAACAAAAAAGAAAATATATAGAAAACAGATAGATGGCAGTTGTAAATCCAACTATATTAAAAATAACATTAAATGTGTGTGGATTAAACAATCCCGTCAAAAGTCAGAGATTCCTAGGTTGGATGAAGAAACAAAATCCAACTATATGTTGTCTACAAGAGACATAGTTTAGATTCAAAGATGCAAACAGATGCAAAGTGAAAGTATAAAATATATAGCATGCAAACATAATCCACAATGAAGTTGAAATTTTAGCTATATTAATATTAAACAAATAGGATTTTACTTATTACTAGTGATAAAGAAGGATATTTTATAATAATAAGAGTCAGTCAGCTAGGAAGATATAACAATTATAAACATGTATGTACCTAACAACAGAGCACCAAGGTACATGAAGTAAAAATTGGCAGAAATGGAGGGAGTAATACAATTGATAATTGAAGAGTAATATTTGAAAACTTCAATACCCACCTTCAGTAATGGGCAGAACAACTAGCAGATCAAAAGTAAATTGAATACCTGAACAACTTTACAAATCAATTAGACCTAACACATCTACAGAACATTCTATATAACAACTGGTGAATATACATTCTTCTCAAATGCACATAGACCATTATTCAGGGTTGATGATATGTTAGGACACAAAACAATCCTCACATAAATTTTAAAAGATTGAATAAGAGATAGAGTGTTCTCTAACCACATGAAATATAAGTATAAATCAATAACAAAAGAGAGTCTGGGAAACTTACAAATATGTGGAAATTAGACAACGCATTCTTATTTAACCTATGAGTCAATGCATAAATCAAAAGATAAATTATAAAATACTTTGAGAAGTGGGAAAATGAAGATACAGCAATCCAAAGCTTACGGGATGCAGGTAACACAGTGCTTAGGGGGAAATTTATAATTGTAAATTTTTATCTTAAAAAAGAAGAAAGATTCCAATCAATAACCTAATCTCCTACCTTAAAACACTGGGAAAAGAAGAGTAAACTGAAAGAAAGGAAGAAATAATTAAAATTATAACGGAAATCAGTGAAATAGAGGATGAAAAACAATAGAGAAAATCACTGAACAAAAAGCTAGCTCTTTGAAAAAGATCAATGAAGTTAATAAATCTTTAGCAATATCTACAACTTAAAAAAAGAGAACACTCAACTTATGAGAATCATAAAGAAAGAGGGGACACTACTTACAAAAATAAAAAGGGTTATGAAGGAAAACTATGAACAATTGTATGTCAATTAATCAGATAATTTAGATCAAATGAACACTGCTTATAAAAATTAAATATATAAAAATTAAGAATAAATAGATAATCTGAATATACTTATGGTCAATAGAGAGTGAATGTGTAGTTAAAAAAACTACTTACAAAATCTCAGACCCAGGTGGTTTCACTGCTGAATTCTACGAAGGACTTAAAGAAGAATTAGGATCTGTTTTTGCAGTTATTACCTCTTCACTTGGAAGAGTTCATCATAAATTCTTCCTAACATAGAACAGGAAAGATCACTTCCAAACTCATTTGATAAGGCCAACACTATCTTGATATTAAAACCAGACAAAGACATGACAGGAACAAAAACTACCAATCTGTTATAAATATGGTTGTAAAAATCCTCAACAAAAGAATCGCAAACTAAATCCAGGAATATTTTAAAAGAATTCGACACCGTGGACAAGTGCCATCTATGCCTGGAATGCAAGGTTGGTTCAATATCCAAACATCAATTAATGTGATACCTCATATTGCTAGAATAAAAAAAGAAAATCACATGATTATCTCAATCAACACAGAAAAAGTATTTGACAAAATCTGACAGACTTGCATGATAAAAACACTCAACTAAGAATAGAAGGGATGGGGCGCCTGGGTGGCGCAGTCGGTTAAGCGTCCGACTTCAGCCAGGTCACGATCTCGCGGTCCGTGAGTTCGAGCCCCGCGTCAGGCTCTGGGCTGATGGCTCAGAGCCTGGAGCCTGTTTCCGATTCTGTGTCTCCCTCTCTCTCTGCCCCTCCCCCGTTCATGCTCTGTCTCTCTCTGTCCCAAAAATAAATAAACATTGAAAAAAAAAATTTTTTTTTAAAAAGAATAGAAGGGAACTTCCTCAGCCTGATAAAGGACATCTACAAAAGAGAGAGAGAGAGAGCTAACATCATACTCAGTGGTAAAAGATCAATACTTTCCACTTAGAATCAGAAACAAAACGTGGATATCCACTATCACCACTTCTATTCAACCTTGCATTAGAGGCTTTATTCAAGGCAATTAGTCAAGGAAAAGAAAGAAAAGGCATCCATTTTGGAAAGGGAGAAGTAAAACTATCTCTAGACACAGATGACATGAACTTATATATAGAAAATCGTAAGGAATCCACTAAAATACTATTGGAACTGAAAAAAAAAAACCAAGTTCAGTGAAGCTGCAGGTTACATAATCAATATATAAAAATTAATTGGATTTCTAAACACTTGAACAATCACAGAGAAATTAAGTAAATAATTCCATTTTTAAGCAAGTTATTTTATTTTATCATTCAAGTTTAATTTAATTTAAACTTTATTTTAGCTATAGGCAGTGTTTAAAGAACATTTAAGTTTTTCTCAAAGTATATTTGACACACAGTGTTGCATTAGTTTTAGGCATACAACGTAGTGATTTGACAAGTCTCTATGTTATGTTATACTTACCACAAGAGTAGCTAACCATCTGTCACCATACAATGCTATTACAATATTATTGACTGTATTCTCTATTCTGTACCTTTCATCCCTGTGACTTATTTATTCCATACCTAGAAGCCTGTATCTCCCACTTCCTTTCACCCATTTTGCCCATCCCCCTCTGGCAACCATCAGTTTATTTTTTGTATTTATTCCATTTTATAGTAGCACCAAAAAGAATAAAATATTTAGGAATAAGTTTAACAACAGAATTGCAAATTTTATACCCTTAACTACAAAGTATTATTGAAAGGAATTAGAAATCTAAATAAATGGGAAAATATCCCATTTTGATGGATTGAAAGACTAAATACCGTTAAGATAGCAATAGTCCTCAAATTGATCTATAGATTCAATACAATCCTTATTCTAATCTCAACTTGCTTCTTTGTACAAATTGACAAGCTTATTCTAAAATTCATATGAACTTGCAAGTGACCCAGAATAGCCAAATCAATCTCAGAAAAAAAAAAAAAAAGTTGGAGGACTTCTGTTTCTCAATTTCAAAATTTACTACAAAGCAACCATAATCAAAACATTGTTAATGCTGGCATAAGGACAGACATATAGATCAGTGAAATAGATCTGAGATCCTAGCAATTAATTCATGCGTCTATAGTCGACTGATATTTGACATAGGTGTCATGACCTTCCAGTCTAGAGAAAGTCTTTCCAACAAATTGTGCCAGGATAACTGGGTATCTTCATATTTAAGAATTAAATTGGACCCTTCCCTCGTGCCAAACACAAAAATTAACTTGAAATGAACCAAAGGCCTAAATTTAAGAGATAAAACTCATAAGAAAACATAGGGATAAATCTTCATGACCTTGAATTTGGCAATAGATTCTTAAACATGACATCAAAAGCACAAACAACAAAGGAGAAAATAAACCGCATAAAAATTTAAAGTGTCAGTGCCTCAAAGGATACTATTAAGAAAGTGAAAAGACAATCTACAAAATGAGAAAAAAAAGTTTTGCAAATCATATCTGAAGAGGGACTTATATCTAGAATATATAAAGAATGCTTACAATAACAAAAAGACAACCCAATTTGAAAATGGGCAAATATGAATTGACGTTTCTCCAAAGAAGATGTACAAATGACCAATAAGAACATAAAAAGATGCTCAACATTAGGGAAATGCAAATCAAAACCACAAAGATATGTACCTTCACACTAACCAGAACGAGCATGATGACAAAGTCAGATAGGAGCAAGTGTTGGTATAGCCACTGTGGAAAACAGAATGCAAGTTCCTCACAAAAGTAAAAATGAAACTACCATATGATCCAATCCACTTCTGGGATTATACATGAAGGAAACAAGAACACTATGCTGGGAAGATGTCTGCACCCCCGTGTTCACAGCTGCATAATTTACAATAGCCAAGACATGGGAACAGCCTAAATGTCTATGGATGGATGAATGGATAAAGAAGTTGTGGCACCTATATACAATGAAATATTACTTGGCCATAAAATAATGAAGGAAATCCTGCCACTTGTGATAACATGGATGAACTTTGAGGGCATTATGCTAAGTGAAATAAGTCAAACAGAGAAAGACAAATACTGTATGATCTCACTTACATGTGGATCTTAAAATAGAGAGAGAGAGAAAAAAAGAAAAAACCAAACTCAGATCAGATTTATGGCTACCAGAAATGAGGGAGGTGGAATAAGGAAGGATTAGATGAAAGTACAAACTTCTGGTTATAAGATAAGTACTAGGGAAGTAACATACAACATGATGACTGTAGTTACCACTGCTGTACGGTATATATAAAAGTGAAGAGATTAAATCCTAAGAGTTCTCATCACAAGGGAAAAACAACTTTTTTTTTTCTTTTTCTCTTCTTTTTTTTGTATCTGTATGAAACGATGGATGTCCCCCCTCCCCTCTAGCAACCATCAGTTTATTCTCCATAGTTAAGAATATGTTTCTTGGTTTGTCTCTCTCTTTCTTTTTTTCCCTTTGTTCATTTGTTTTGTTTCTTAAATTCCACATATGAGTGAAATCATATGGTATTTGCTTGTCTGACTATAAGTCTCTGTCTTTTAATGGATGTATTTAGACATAAATATTTAGTGTAATTAGTGATTTGTTTGGATAAAAATACACTATTTTACTAGTTTTTTTCTATTCATTTAATTTCATTTTTTTCTATTTGTCTCCTACCCTTTGAATTAATTGAATATTTTTTAAGATTCCGCTTTTTCTCTACCATTGACCAATTATTTATACTTCTTATTATCTTATCAGTGGTTGCTGTAAGTTTTACAATATATATCTTTAATTAATCAGAGTCTACTTCCAAGTGATATTATACAGCTTTACAGATGTGTAAGGGCCTTACATTAGCATATCTCCCACTCTTCTCTCACATCCTGTGTACTATTTTTTTAATAGGCAGTTCCGTTTTTCTTCAAGCACTTTAAATATGTCCCTTCATTGTCTTTTAGCTTGCATGGTTTCTGACAAGTAACTTTTTTACTCTGTATATAATAAGTTTTTTCTCTTTCTGGTCACCTTCAGGATTTTCTCTTTGTCTTTTGTTTTCTGCAGACGGAATATGACATGCCTATATGCTTGTTTAGTATTGATCTTTGCTTCTTGAGGGTAGTGTGTTAATCCTGCTTGGTTGTTTTCTGGGCTTCTCAGATCTGTCATTTAGAATCTGTCATTAATTTTGGAACATTCTTGGTTATTATTTCTTCATATATTTTCCCACCCTGTTCCTTCTATCTTCTAGTGGGATTCCAATAATGTCTACTATGCCATCTGATATTGCCCCACGGTTTTTGGATGCTCCACTCTCTTCTGAAGTTACCCAGAGGATCTTGCTTGCTGTGCATTTTTACCATTGGTGCACACATATTAAGCATTATAACTAAGTTCTCTGCCATATGATTCCAACATCTATGTCATATCTGTGTCTGGTTCTGTTGATTTCTTTGTCTCTCGAAGTGTGTTGATTTTTCTCGCCTTTTCCTATGCCTCATTTTTGTTGAACTGTACACCTTGTGAAGACACTACAATCTGAGGTAAATTGTTCTTTATGTTTGGACACACATTTCCTTTTGCTGGCCTCCAGTGTGAGGTTTTATGTTAATCTTGTCAGGAGTTAGGCTGGGTTGGAGATTTATTGTTGCTATGGTTACTCTTAGTGTACCAGAGGCTTCAAACTCCTCTGGTTACAGCTAGAACAGTTCTAGGTTCTATAGCCCTAGTTATAGGCCCTGGGCCCAGTACCTTTCCCGGCCCCTTTCCCAGAGTTCACGGTTTTATCCTGTTCTCTTACCCAAGCAACAATGGATTTTCACCAGTACCCTAAGTGCAGAGGTTTTTGATGCCTTTCTTTGTGCCAATTAAGGCTTTTTTCCAAAGTAGAGAGAGAAGAGAATGAAGGTTTTTTTCTTTTCAAAATTATACTAAATTCCAATCCGTTAATATACAGTGCAGTATTGGTTTCAGGAGTAGAATTCAGCAATTCATCACTTACATATAACACCCAGTGCCCATCCCAACAAGTGCCTCCTAAATGCCCATCACCCATCTAGCCCATCCCCCACCCACCTCCCTTCTAGCAACCCTCAGTTTGTTCTCCATCCCTGAGGGTCTCTCATGGTTTGTTTCCCTCTCTCTTTTTTTCTCCCCCTCCCATATGTTCATCTGTTTTGTTTCTTAAATTCCACATATGCATGAAATCCTACAGTATTTGACTTTCTTAGACTGACTTACTTCGCTTGGCATAATACACTCTAGCTCCATCCACGCCGTTGCAAATGGAAAAATTTCATTCTTTTTGATGGCTGAGTAATACTCCATACCACATCTTCTTCATCTGAGAATGGAATTTTGCTCCCCCCCCCCTTGCAATGATTATTTTTTCCCTCCCTCAGGCATGCATGAAAGAAGCTTTCTCAAGACTCTCCCTATTCTTGCCTTTGAGCATCTGCTGGGAATTGTGGAGAAAAATCTGGCAACAGGATACACACATGCTCCCATCTCTGTGGCCCCCATGGACTTCATATTGTCCCACCAGCCTGCACTCAACCTCTACCTATTTGTCTACTATCCTAGCTGAATTCTTCTTGCTGGTGTCTGGTGGCCCCTGCCCTAGGAAGCAAACACCAATGACGTTCCTCCTCTCCCTGATGGCTCCTGTCTCTCTCCAGATTTTGAGTTACTTCGTTCTCTGAGGTTGTTCCAGAGAGGTGGTGAACCTGTGGGTTGTCTCTTTTCTTAATGTAAGGAAGGGAGGGATACTTTTTCCACCTCCCCATATCTGTCCTTAAGTTGTATAATAGATAACCTTGAACCTGTCAAGCTTTGGGTAAAAGGTCTAATCTCAATTTTCTTTTTCCCTCCAAATACTTTCCCTCCAACCGGAAGTATTCAAGGAACCCCTCCCCACCCTCTACTGCGTTTTTACTATGAAACATTTTAATCCATTCAGAAGTTTTAATGATGGGTGTGACAGCTACACTTTTATTTTTAGATTTGTTTAAAGATGAGTTTTAATCAGCTTTCTCACCGAAAGTATTTCTTAGTTCTTCTACGGTCAAGTCCTGGAAGTATTCCCTTCCATTCCTACTCACAAACTGGGCAATTCTTTTTAAATTATTTTTCCCCTCAGAGTACCTTGCCAAATGCAGCAGCAACTAATACATACAGTGAATACTCTGTCCTCCAAACTCTTCCCAAGAGCTGTGAGTTTATTTCCTGTCTCGTACATTACTTCAGGTGACAACCCTGCCAAGTGTTCCACCACATCTTAACATAGTTTGCCATCTTTCCAGCCCCGATCATTGTTTCCTCACAGCTCACCACCCACTACAAAGTCAATGCCACATATTCAGGTTTTGGTTTTGGTAGGGCCTCATTTCCAATACTGATTTCCACATCACTCAGCATGGCCTAGGTGATGCTGTGTCAAGAATGTTCCCCAAATGTTTATGGTTTCTTATAACCAATGTTTATTTCCCTTTCTGTGCCCATCACGGGTTGGCTGGCTGCTGTGGGCTGAATGTTTGTGTCCTCCCCAGATTCATAGGTGGAAGCCTTAACCACACTGTGATGGTATTTGAGAGATAATTGGGTTTGGGTGAAGTCATGGGGGTGGAGCCCCTTTATGAAATTGGTGCCCTTTCAAGGGGATGAAGAGACACCAGACCTCTATCTCTGCCATGTAAGGGCCAGAAAGTGGACTCTCACCAGATCTCAATCACATGGGCATGCTGATTTCAGACTTCCCAGCTTCTCGAACTGTGATGAACAAATGCATGCTGTTTACAAGCCACACACTCTATGGTATTCTTGTCCCAACAGCCTCAACTGACTAAGACACTAAGGGCTCTGCTCCTATGTCTCCTCCTTCTGGGTCTCAAGCTGCAGGGACATCCACTGCCCTTAAGCTTCCACCCTGATGTGACAGGTGGAACTTCCTCTCATATTTCACTGGCCAAGGCAAGTCACGTGGCACGTCTGATCTCAGGGAAGCAGGGAACCTACAACTGCCCACAACAGAGTAAGCCAGAAACATTTGGAGGACAGGCAGGATCCCCATGCCTCATAAAAGGATTCATATTTACCTCTTGTCCACTCCGAATTCCTAAGCACTACTCAGTGCTTTTCAAGAGTGGCTAGATTCGGCCAGTACGAAACTTGAACCAATTCCCCTGACCAGAGGAATTGGCTCAGACCTGGGCCTGTGACCCAAATTGATCTAATGAGACTCAATGATCTAATGAGACTAATTCCTTATTTGGAACGTTGCTAAAGGATCTTTTCTTTCTCATGGACTTGGAAGTGTGAGATATGAGCCTGGACGCATCAGGGGCTACAAGGGCAGAGAGCCTTGCCTGCAGACATCATTACTGAAAAGCAGAGATGGAGGGGAGGGGAGTGAAGGAGGAGGGGGCATGCAAAAGAGGGCAGAGGAGAAAGAGGGAGAGAAAGAGCTAAGAGAGAGCTGCAGCAAGCATGAGAGGCGAGAAGGAGAAAGGAAGAGGAGAGAGCCCCTGGATCCAGCCATTCCTGATCCACTCCAGGACTTCTCAGTTGTGAGAGCTGGTAAATCTTTCTTTGGCTTGAACTGAATGCTGTCACTCACAACCACTGGTCTTGAACAACATGCTGCCCCTCTGCCAGGTGGCCAGTCAGCCCATGTCCTGGAAGGCCCAGCGTGAGCCAGGACTTTCACCTGCTCAGAAGGCTATGTTGGCAAGAGGGGGAAAGTAACCAGCATTCACTGTAGAGAGCGAGTCGGCCAAAGATGTGCGTGATAGATATGCAAGACCAACCTTAGGCCATCAGGTTTAAAAGGCACCAAATCAATAGAAAGTCATTAAAAATCAATCCCGTGACAATGGACGCTCTGGTTTGCTTGCCCTCACTCACCACTTCCAGCCTCTAATGCTTGAATCATTTCCCATTGATATGCGTAGCATATGCCAATTTAAATTTATTGGAGCACTTCACATTTTTAAGTGCTTAAATTTGGAAAAGATGAGCTTTATGGGCCCGGCATAGTGTGGAATGATCAGAAATGTTAAGAATGTGTTGCACTTTTTGTCATTTACAAAAGGTTAAAGAGTTGGGTTTATGAAATTCAAAATGATTTAAAATCCTAGAACTGCTTTAGTCCGGTGGCAGTGTTTGAATTTGGGAATTTGCAGGAAGCCTGGTTTACCTTTCGACTCCCCCCCCCAGTGACCCTCCACATTTTCAGAAATGGAGCCTTGCCCCGGGATGGGAGTCACCCACCAGATAATTCAAAAATGGATACTGTGATCATTTTCAATTTGTTATTTAATTTCCAAGTAACTTGGGCTTCAGATAAGCATGATATATAATGATTTCAAATATTTAGCAAAACTCGTATTCTTGAAAGAATTCCACTCTCTCAAATTAAAACTCATTTAAGAATTTGAAGTGATTTTAATTGGTCTTCTCTCCAGGCTGGAAAAATCTTATTTCACTTTAAAAAACATTAATTTTTTGTTTTGCCCTGCTTGTTAAAGACACATATGCAATCAGCACTGTGATTTCAGGAATCGAATCTTCGCCTCGTACCGTAAACACTGATAAATGTGCAGAATTTCAATCTGCAGCCACAAACAGGTGATCACTTTGTAGTGTTTCCTCATTACTCTGATGCCACAGCACGCCATCCACTTCTTCTGACGTGAGTACTGGGAATATTAAAAGTCAATTAGAAAGGAAGAGGGAACCAGAAGCGGGAAGGGCTCGCAGGCGCTGAGGGGACGCTGTCCCTTGGTTGAGCATCCTCTATAAACATTCCCTCCGGACTTTTGACTCAGGTTAGCCCCTAATTGTTAATCACAACAATGATCCTTTGCTTTAACATGTTTAGCATGGGTCCCGAGGTCCAAATTTGCTAATCTTGTCCTTAAAAAATATGTTCACTGTAAAGTAGATGAACATTTCATAACTTTAAATCACTAGTTTAAAAGGCTCACATTTTATGAGGGTGATCAAAAGTGAAACACACACGAAATGAGAATGTATAAATCTAAACCCAGAGTTTGTCAAACACAAGGTGCTTGACAATCCGGCAGACTTTTCCTGCTCCAGGAATGGGCCCCGTTTCTGAATGAATCACAAACTCCCAGGGATCCCTCCGGGCCTGGCCTGGCCTGGTCTGTCCTCAGCATCTCCCAGACGGTCAGCCCTGCATCGTGTCAGGTCAGCTCAGCAGACAACCTTCCTGCCATGGCCCACACCATCGGATGGCGTTTCACAAACCTGCGACTCGGCCCACGGAGGTGTGGCATTTAGGGGTCCTCCCGGACCCCGTGGCCCGTGCTTGGGAACAAGAGAGCCACCAGCTTCCTGTCTCTTGGATCTCCCACTGAGATGCATGAAACTGGGGCAGAAAGGGGGGAAAAACAACTTTCATCCAGTGAGGCACTTCATCAAGAAAATTCCACAAGAAATTGGTTGTTACCTGCAGATAACAACTGGTTTGTTAGCTAATAGCTGGGGGCAAAGCCAAGGCCAGTTATAGCTCCAGCTGTCCAGTCATTAACTGCAGTAAAGACTGATTTTGAGGAGGTTATTGCCGTGATAAAATATCCTCAAAAGATTATAACAGCAATAGTGTATGGGAAAAAAAAGTCTGAGTGGCTATAGTATGACTGAATGGCTGCATTTGAAAAATTGGCCGCTCCCTGGCGGTTCATAACCGATTTTCCACCAGTCAAAAGCAAGTTGTGCTCTGTTAGGTTTATTGTACAAGGCAATAAAAATATTGGCCAGGTTAAATTGTCGGCGTGTTATGGCATTAACCATTCTTTTACTGTGTTTAATTTAAGCGTTACGATGATTCATTATGGAAGAACGTGTCCCATGCAAATGAACAGACATTGAGTGTCAAAAATATGCAGCATGGGTTTTTTTTAAAGCAAAATTAATTTTTATTTGACGGCTTCTGTAGGCGGAAGGACATCAAAGACGTGGCAAAAAGTGTACGTATACTTTTTTTAAATTGCTATGGCATTCTGAGAGACTGAGTCGTGACAGTGTGGGCCTTAAATAAAGTGTCCCCGCCGGGCACATGCAGCTCAGCAGATGACTTCTGGAGGGACGTGGCCTCCTGGTGCCCGTGCCAGGTAAGCTCCCGGTCCTCACGGCCCCGCCCACGGCCTTCAGCACATCTGGCTCCAGATAACTTTCCAAGCCACTTTAGTGGTTCCTGAATAAGCCCTATCACGGGGCTAGAGTCTGACCTGTCTGTCTGGGCTGGCAGGGACACTTCCAAGAACAGATGTGGCCTTCCAGGAAGGGACCCGTGCCAGGCAACAAATGACCAGGACCCCTGCTGTCCCTAAGGAGGACCCCAGACCACCCTGTGATTGAGGCCCTGCATCTGCTCAGGCAAACACACAGGGCCAGGGTCATGCTCTCAAAGCCCATTAATGCCACTGGTTCACCATTCTCCCTATAAATCAAGGATGTAGGTGACTCAGGCCAAGGGAACACACAGTAGAAACTTCACACAACATCCGACACAGATCAGGAGGGTAAATCTCACAACCTCACCTTCCCCTCAATCCCACCAAGACCTTTTCTGTGCCCTTCTTGTGGCACAAAGCAGTTTCCACCTTGTATGGAGACAGCTGTTGACAGGTCCTGTCATCATTCCCTCCTGCCCCCACCCCGCCTCCACCATTTAAGAACCCCGTGCTTCTTAAAGACAAAAAGATAAGCCTAGCCTATCCCTCCCCCCCCCCCGCCCGCCGACCCCGGAAAACTAATTTCTCCAGGGTTGGTGAGGGGCGTGTCGCTGCCATATGTGTGCCCTTCCTGAGGATGCAGGCCAACCCTTCCTGCCACATCCCCACCACTTGCACACAGTGTGTTTCCGGGGGTGCCTGGAGACCGTCTCAGGAGCCCTACAGGCCACCCCCACCTGCTGCAGCTGCTCTTGGCATTGGCCGCTCCGCCTTCTGCTCCAGCCTCTCGGCTGGGCCCCGTTGCCTCTTCCATGGGCTACGGCTGCTGCCAGACATCTTGCCACTGATGCACTGGCCCCTTCCAGCTGCCCAAGGACCACCAGTGCTCTGTGGAACCCTTGGGGTCTACTCCGTGCTCAGAGCCAGCAGGGGTACGAACCGGGTACTGCTTCCTGTTCCCCCAAAGCTCTCGCGCCAATGCAGGTTCTAGAGTAGACTCAGAACAGCCCCTCTCCTGCCTGCCTCCCAGGCACTTCTCCCTTCGGGGACGCCGACAGCAGGCTGGGAGCTGGCCTTCCTTCCGTGCCAGGACCAGCCCAGTGACTGAAACCCGGAGACTCTCTGCAATGGCTGTTAAGTGGAACTGTAGCTGTCTCCTCAACTGCCTCATTAAGGCCTCCGTGGTCCCCACACCTCCCCAGACACCCCTGGACCCCAGCCATGCCCACCACAGTCCACAGCCTGTGTCCAGAAGGAGCAGCCGCCTGGGTGATGCGGGAAGGGGTTCCATGGGCCTTGCTGATGTGAGAGCAGCGAGAGGCCAGGGTGAACAGCTTCTGGTTAGAGCACAGAGGATGGAAACTCTGTGGGCATCCCTGGCCACATGCCCGAGAACGTGCTCAAGGTGGTGTTCAGAGAGCACGGGGAACTCCATGGAGGAGGGCCCTGGGCTGGGAGCCCTGAGGGTCCTGGCCCAGATCCCACAACACCTAGTATCTGGGAGCACTCAGTGAGCATGCTCACATCTGCCCACACTTTCACATCTGCCACATACAGATGCATGTCTGAGCTCAAGCTGCTGTGACAAAACACCACACACAGTTATCTCTCATGGTTCTGGAGACTGGGAAGACCGAGGTCAAGGTGCTGCTGATTTTGTACCTGGCGAGAGCCTGCTTCCTGGCTCGTGTTTTCTCAAATACAGAGACAGGAAGCTCTGGTCTCTCTCTCTCTCTGTCTCTTCTTCTAAGGGCACTAACGCCATCATGGGGGCTCCACCCTTATGACCTCTTTTATTTGTTTTTAATGTTCATTTATTTAAAGTGCAAACAACAACAGAAAGATAAAGTGCAAATAGGGGAAGGGCAGAGAGAGGAAGACAGAGGATCTGAAGCGGGCTCTGTGCTGACAGCAGCGAGCCTGATGTGGGGCTTGAACTCACAAACCATGAGATCGTGACCTGAGCCGAAGTCAGATGCTCAACCCACTGAGCCACCCAGGCGCCCCACCTCAGACCTCTTTTAAACATGGATGAGGCCCCACCTGCCAATACCATCATATTATGGGTTAATAATGGACGCATTTAGTCCATAATACGTGCACGTACACATACGGTACCCACACGTGTGCCTGTGTGAGTACACGCCCACATGCCCACCTTTCTCATATTCACTAATCAATTAGTGATTTGCAATGAGTGCATGTGGTAAGCCAGGCCTGGTGCCGAGCTGACCAAGCCAGTGATGCTCTGCTCTTGACAAGCCCCCAGTCTTGTCACCACCCAATGAACACGTGATTGCCCAACGCACCTTGTGCTCTGAAAGTCAGCCGGAGGGCTCTGTAGGTGTGGGCAGGTCGGAGCTGGTTTGGGGAAGGCCGCCGGAGGAGGGGCCTGTGGAGCTCAGGGTGCTGTTGGTGCACGGCTCTCCAGGCCGGAGAGGATGAGAAGACTGTGCACTTTCCCCTTCCTGAGGGCACCAAAGTCACTGAGGTGGTGCTGTCCAGCCAGGATGCAGGGGTGAGAGCGGAGGCCGCCCAAGCCAGGTCAGAGTCCTGCAGGCCAGCATGTGGGGCGGCCTCCACCCCTACCTCGGCTTCACCTGCAGCACAGGGGGCCATCCTGGGCGGTAGAGGGGGCCAGGGCACAATCTGCTGATGGGTGAAGAGTGAAAGCAAAGGGCGTCCTGATGCTCTGCCGCCTGGTGCCTCTCCCAGCGCCACCAGCAGCCAGGGGTACTGTGCCCTCCTGGCCACCTTCCTCCGGCCCCTCCCGGCTGCAGAAAAGGCTCCACTCCACGCCTGCCTGCTGTCAAGGGCAGTCACTGTCCCTCCCTCCCTGTCTCTGAACAACCAGAGAGGTGAGACTCCTGCTGGGAGTGTCACCCATGAGGGCCATCCCCCCTCTGCCACCACTCACCTACACCCCTTCTCCCCACAGCCTCCTATTCGGTCAGGAGCCCAGCGACCCCAGCTTCCAAGGCTTCTTTTCTTCAGGGGCATCAGGTCTTAGTGACTGACCTGGAAACTTCCTTCGAGTGTTTTAGGAAGACCCTCAGAGGCTGCCAGCAAGTTCAGCTAGAGAGTGGGGGAAGGGGGTCCCCAAGGCAGTATGAAGTCAGAGGCCAACCTGGAGTCAGGACACCAGTGTTCTTGTCCAGCTCACTCTCAGGGCAGGTGATCCCCCCAGGGATTCAGTGACCTCCACTGTGAAAAGCGAGGGCCTCCCTGGTCCTCCTGGAGGGCGGGTGGGCCAGACAGGTGCTGGGTGTCTGTAGCCCTTGCACATGGGCCCACTGATCCGTCCATTCAATAGTAACTACTGAACACCAGCCATGATGCACGCATGGCAGAGAGAGAAGCAGACCGGCCTGTGCCCCTCACAGAGGTGGGACACAGAGCTGGGAGTCTGGAGGGAGGGACAGACGTAATCTCCGGGTGGCCGTACAGCTCACTGGGACGATGCTCAGAAGGCTGGCAGGTAACTACTGATGAGTAAGGGAGATATGCGAGGGGGTGGGGGCGGGCGTGGCAGTGTCAGGAACAGCAGGGGCCCTGGGGCACCCAAAACACCCCCCGGGGAGCATGGTGTACATAAGGAGGACGGGACGCGGATCCAGACGCGGGTCTCTGAGCAGCCACAGAGAGGCCAGTGCACCACTGAGCAGGGAACGGGAGGGGCACAGAGGAAATGGGATGCGGGAGGTCAGGGGTCATGCCAGGCTGGTTTCACAGGAGCTGCAGAGGTGAGGCGAGAAGGAGGGTGGTTGCCAGAGCAAGGGGGATCCACGGAGGGGCCTGTTTGGGAGCAATGCATGAGGACCAGGGAAGCCAAAGCTGGTGACATGCGGGGGCCAGGCTGCTGGGGGCTGCACCGGGATCCTGATTGCTATGGCGGGGAATGGGGAGATGTCCCACCTGGGGGAGCCCGAGGAATGCGACGCGATGGGTCATCTATGTGTGTGTGTGTGTCTCCATGTGTGCACACACACGTGGACATCTTGTGCGTGTCTCTGCAGGTGTGAGCGTGCACACCCACAAGTACGTGTATTCGTTTGTGTGTGCGTCCGTGTGGCGTAAACATGAGCTTGTGTGCACGTGTGTTTGGGGATGACAGACGCTGAGAAGGACGACAGGAAGGTGCCAGAGCCAGACATCCCAATGTTGGTTTGGGGGCCTCTCCCTGTACCCCTGCCGCCCCCCACCCAGACTAGGAGACGAGGCTTTCCGAAGGAAATCCTCCTTGACCCTCCACCTTGGAGCTCCCAGGGACAGTTGGGGTGCTTCCCACCCCTAGCAGGTCTGAGCTCAGAAACTAGCGGGTGAATGGCTCAGTATGTTTGCTGCAGGGACTTTAGGAAAACTCTGGCCCCCCCCTTTGTCCACCTTTTACTACAGCCAGTCCACTCAGGGCTGCAACCTAAAGTAAGCGGACAACAAACACCTGTCCTGCTTGGCTTGCCCCAACCCCACTCCCAGTCCCTAGGAGGCAGGGATGCCCCGGATGTCTCTCTCCCCAACAGAGTCCAGCCCACAGGGTGCTGGGCCTCAGGCTGGCCGCCAGGAGGGTCCACGGGTAGAAAAGATCCAAGAGGTGACTGCTTCAGCCTGCCCCGGGGGTCAGCAGCCACCTGACACAACATCCACAGGCAGGGCTGGCTCCTCTGGCGGCCCTGGGAGGGGCCCCTTCTCCCCGTCAGATGGCACCACAGACTTGTTCTGGCCTCCACCAGCCTACAGAGGAAGAACACGAGCCTCCGTCCAGCACCCGGCCCGGAAGCACCCTCAACTCACCCACTGCCCCTCTGCTTCCTGCTTTAATGCACCCACGTACATCATTCTGTATCGAGGATTAATTTTATCATTGTATTTTCTAAAACTGTATTGCAACACGTTGTGTTATATCCTTATGCATTTTGCAAGTGTAATGCAAAAAAATGAATGAAATGATATATAATTCTTATTTATTTTTATTGCTAGCCAACTCAATGTTGTACTCGGAAAAGCACAGCCCCAGACAAGTCAATATAATGTATTTCAGCACGGTGCTTTAGCACAATGTACTTTAGGAATATGTCACCCACAAACATAACTATTTTTCTGCTCAGAGAGGTGAGTGTTGGAGCCACGCTCCTAAATTAAAACCCATCCAATTTCAGACTTAACACAACGCCATTTCCCCCGATCTTGCCGCAGCCAGCCTGTATTTGCGGCATCTCTGCAAAGCCCACCCAACCCCTGTTCTACTTTGTTCTCAAAGCCCGCGTTTGACTAATTCTGTACTCCAATAATTGCTAAATCAAAAGAATTTATTATCCCTGAAACTTTAAATGGGAAGGAAATAAGGGGAGGAGGTTAGCACTGAACCTTAATAATGATAAAATTCAACCATGGTCAGTGACTTGCAAACCGTAATCCCAGTCGGGGAGAACGTGGGGGTTGCAGAGCCGGCGGGAGAAGGGCCCTTCGCAACCAAGGCAGCCATGTTGCCCAGCCTTTTGGCAAAAAACAGCTGATGCAGGCTTGTTGCCGGGAAAGGGAAGAGACCGGCTCTGTTCTTTTCTGTTACCTGTTTAAATTAAGCCTAATTCCTCTTATTGTGCTGGAATTAATTTGGCTTAATTCTCTCTCCCCTTGTGAGAGGCCTCTTGCCATTTTCTGGAATGTTTTTTTTCAAATCACCCCAACAAGGAGCGGAGGGAGGCAAAGGTGGGGGTGGGGGCGGGGAAAGAGGTGAGAATCGAGGACACAAGAGGAGATCAATTAAACGGTGCTGCTGTCAGGAGTCAGAAACGCACATCTTGTGGTTTGGAGCACACAGGCCTCTCTTCCTGATGGCGATCCAGCCAGCGAGCCCTGGCCGGCACTGAGTGCCACCAGCTCTGTAACTACCTGTGCAGATGCTCACAGGAGAAAAATACCTGTAAAAAAAAACAAACAAACAAACAAACACCACTTTTATTTTCTTGTCCGTCTCCAAGTAGAATTCCGGTTTCAAAGAATGTAGGGAACCAGGCTGGATGTGTGGCCTACACGTAATGCACAGCGCAGAGCCCTGCTGGGGACTTCAGTACAAAGGCCTCCTAAGCTTAGCCACGCCTCCCACACTTGGCCCCGCCTTCCACACTTGGCCAAGTCCTCCATGCTTGACCAGACCCCTCCCATTCAGCCACACCCTCCCCCTCTGTGCCACCCCTCCAAGCTCCGGGCCCTGCTTCCCCAGCCAAATCCTTTCCCCCTCACCTTGGTCCCCTTCCCCCTCCCCATGCCTCCTAGTCCTCTGCTTTTACTCTGTTTCCCTCCACCCTCCTAGATACCGCTTCAAACCCAAGTCAGATGTCAGGGATACCTGCTGGACACCTTTCAAAGTCTCTGCTTGAAATGCCAGGCACGTGGTGTGACATTGCCCACTTGGTCCCCGTATCTCACCCACCTTCAACCTTGCGCTCTACCTTAGCCCACTCTCCTGCCAGGGCCCCTGCTCACTGGTCCCCGCACAAGCCCCCCACATCCTCAGGGACACCCCATCACATGGTCTCTGGAGGCTGCAAGCATGACTCCTTGACACTTAAGGCAGTGGTAACTGTCCCTTATTTGTGTGATGAATTGGCTACTGTTTCTTTTTCCCTTCTGAGGCCGCAGCACAAAGATTATGTTTACTCTTGGCTCATCATTTTATCTCACGGCCTAGAGCAGAGCCTGGCATGAAGAGAAGTTACTCACTAAAATTAACTTTAAAAATGTCTATTAGCAAAATTAAAATTGCAGAATGGGAAAATACTTCCCAGATCAGAGGTCAGATACTGGGTTAATGTCAGGAGTTGGGTTAATACTCTCAACATATAAAGAGATCTTACAAATGGATTTTGAACAGGCAGAGAACGAATTGGCTCCATAGGTCTGACCCCACCTGCTCACGGGAGGCCCACCCCACCTCGGAGTTCCTCTCCAGGAGCCACTCACCACTCTGATCTTCTGTGCCCCTGTCCTCCCGGGGCACCTCCTTCAGGCCAGGATACCTGGAAAGAGCTCTGTGACACCCACTCCCTGACTCACTTAGGGACAGCCAGGAGTAGAAAGACTGCTCCCCGGTTGGCACACGGCACCTAGGCACAGGCCTGAGGGAGTCAAAGCTGTGGGCACGAACCCGTCTCTCTTTACGCAGAAGCTGCGTCTTACGGGCTCTGTGTGAATGGCCTTGTTACAGACCGTACCGCACGTCCTTGAGGAGACTTCCTTTAAAAATATCTCTGACAAAATCCTTTTGAAAGCAAAACACTATGTTTGTAAGGAGACAGCTCTTCCCGTTTTACAGAAAATCCAGACTTTTGTATTTGAGTTTACTTAACGGAGCCCCCTCTGCATGCCCCCCCCCCCACCGCACCTCCTAAAACACAAGTTTCTACTTTGAAGAAAAGTAGCCTTAGCTGGCTGTTCGCTCCTTACTTTCCCTCTGGCTTGATCTCTTTTCTATTTTAATACTATTGTGCTGTATGTATTTTTGTTATCCACATTAAACGCTTTTGGAACCAGGTGGGTGTAGCGCAGTAAATAAGCGAACGAGCACACGCAGGACCATCTCTGTCTCCCCGGCTCAGCCCCAGGCCGGGCGGGTCCCGCTGCCAAGCGATCCTCAAAAGGCCATGGGGACGCAGGCGAAAGGCCATGCTCAGGGCTTGGGAGGAACTGGAATACGAGGTCATGCGTGGTCCTGAGAAAAGGAGAGGATCTTTGTTCAGGCCGGTGGCTCTGCGGAGGCAGAGTAAAAAGTGGAGAAGGGAATAAGGGAATGCCTCTTTCTGGCTGCTAGGATGTCCGGAAATGGGGTGTGGCCCCAGGTCAGGCTGACTGCTGGGGGGGGGGGGGGACAGGAATGCGAGTGGGGCTGGGAAGTGTGTGTGCTGGTTCCACACCGAGGTGGCTGCACCCCTGGAAAGTCTGTGTAGGTGGAGAGGCCACCTGTCCGGCGTCTGTCCATCCGTCTGACTGACCATCGATCTCCGAGCACACGAGACTAAGCTGCAAGAGAAAGATAATGAAGCTGATTCACGATCAGAAGAAGAAGCTGTGGGCACAGGGCCAAAGAGTATTCTTGGATGGGACTTTTTGTTTCCAGTGCCCTATTCGAAACCAGCTGCAATTCTTTTTTTAAATACCATTCCAGCCGACCTTTTGAAACGAAGGATTTGTATTTCAATGCGAAATCTGCATTTTGACTCCACGATGAGGCTCAATTTTCTGTCCTTGGTTGTTCTCCTCAGACAAACCAATTCTTCGGGGGCCTGTACATTTATTCGAGATCAAGACAGGGCCACGTACATCCAGAGAAGGACAGCCTAGAGGCGGTCACCCACAGTGACTGGGGAAAGGGAGAGCTGTGCCGTCACCACCGTGAAAAGGACTTCTGGCAGAGAAGCCATTCCTGAACTACTGGGTCTGTCCAGGCGGCCCAAGAAATGGCAGGTAAAAATGCACCGTAAAGAAGGGCTGGGGACGGGCCTGCCAAGAACAGACCCCAGGAATCAGGCGCTCTTTGCCGTCACGGGGCAGTAACTGAAATACATACTGATTAAAAGAAAAAATGGAAGGCAGGATGGATGGGGTAGATGTCTGGATAGATGCATAACTGCTGAATTTGTGACACAAAAGGGTATCTTAATTTTGCAGTCCCAGGATAATATTAAAGAAAGGAGGGAGGAAACGAAGGAAGGGAAAGAGGGAGGGAAGGGGGAGGACGTGGGCGTATTGAGACTCCCCGGCTTACACCACCCCGGCCTGGGGAACTGACAACAGCAGCAAACGGATGGGAGCCATTCTGGGGATACTGACCCGGAAGCAAGCCCATTTTCAGCACAGGAAGGAGAATAATGGATGATGCTCTGTCATCTCAGAGGATGTCATCAGCGTGAAGTCCAGACCCTGGCCAACATGTCCCGGATTTGGCTGCAGGTGCTCAGAGTCAGACATCTCTCTTGGAAAAAGAAAAGCAACCAACCAACGCATCTGACATAGTGGCCAGCTCCCTGGATTCACTCGGAGTTAAAAATAAATCATCACCCCAGCGTGGCACATAGGCAAAGGGGGAAGGAACCCCAGGTTTGTCCTGGGCGTGGTGAAAGCACACGAGGGCTGGAGCCCTGGTCTAGAAAAGGTCACCGGCCTTGCCTGGCTGGCACGGTGCAAAAGGACAGGAGCCTGGGAGCCGGGTGACTGGGGTCCAAGCCTCAATCTGTCACCCACTGCCTAGGAGGCCTTGACGGCCGTGGACTCTTGGAGTGACCTGTGAATAGGAGTATGATGTGTGGTTTTACTGGTCAGCTTGACCGGGCCCCGAGGTGCCTAGATGTCTAGCTAAACGCTGTTTCTGGGCGTGTCTGGGAGGCTGTTTCTGGAAGAGCTCAGGAGTGAATGGGTAGACTGGGTAAAGCAGGCTGCCTTCCCCAGTGCAGGCGGGCTTCATCCTGTCCACCAAGAACCTGAAGAGCACAAAACAGTGGTGGAGGAGAGAATTCTCTGTTTGGACATTGGTTTCTCCTGCCCTCGAACTGGGACCTACACTGCGACCTCCCCTGGTTCTTCAGCCTGGGACTAGAATGTACACCATGGCGATCCAAAGCTATATCCTACTGGTTCGGTTTCTCCAGAGAACCCTGACCAGGACGGCGAGTCGGTACCACCCCCCCCCAGCCCCCATCTTCAGGGAGCAGCCTGGAACCTGGCTCAGAGTCGGTGTTCGTTGCTGGTAGGAAGGAGGAAGGAGAAGCAGAAGGAGTAGGAACAGACAGTGGGGCTCGTCTGCAGGGATGGTCTGCGGACAAGCACGTGGCCCTGGCAAGTCAGGTTTCAGGGACACCTGCTCCGTGTCCTCCCGTTGCCATGGCGACCTGCAAAGGCAGGCTCCTGATGAACCCTAGGAAGTCCCTGCTGGTCCCATTCTCCGGACACATACCCTAAAATTCTGTTTTCAGAAGACTTGCCTTTTCCTCTCAGGAAGAAAACAATTCATGAAGCACCAAACTCCTTGGATAAGCGAGTGTCAGTTATTTATTGCCTCTCACTCTGGCTCTTCCGAAAGAAGAGGGGCTCGGCAGGCCTGGGGGTGAGCTCCCTCTGATTCATGGGGGCAGGACAGGACGTCGTCTCTGGGCCTGGGGCTGGCGGTCCCCGTCTCCACCACAGGGGTGGGGGCAGGGCCGCCCATCCAGGACTGGGTTCCCTGACCACGTGGCTGCAAGGACGGAGGCCGGCATGAGCAGGAGCCTCTGGGGGCTGCTCTCTCCCACCCCAGTCTCAGGGATGTACCACAGAGTCTCCACCAAGGCAGTGATAGCACATGGGGGACGAGGCAGGTCCAGGGTGCACCAGGAGAGGTGAGGGTGGGAAGAGGGAAGTACCTGGGGAAAAGGAACCAGCCTGTGGGGGTGTTTCAGAGACCCCAGAGAGGTGAACCTGGGCTCCAGTGCCAATTCTGCACTGGCCTGATGGGCAGCACTGGTGAATTTTTCTCTCTCTCTGGGCTTTGGCTTCCCCACTTATAAGTCGCAGGTGGGGAGTGGGCTTCAAGTTCACCCAGCTTCTGAGCCCTCAAGCTCTGCCACTTTCCTGAGGGGCAGTGGGAGCCAAAGGGGTATTTGAACGGCTAGAGCACCTTGCAACTGCCTGGCCTGGTTTTTCCAGAAAAGGAGCTGTCCCTCTTTCCTCACAGACTTCCCTAGGCCCCCAAACCTCTGGCGTCCAGCAGGGGTAATACCTTTCCCGTCACTCACCAGGGTCTGCGAAAGATCTGATAGGACAGGGCCTGGGAACTTTCTGGATAGTGTGGAGATGGGCCCGTCAGGCTTTGAACACAGCTCAGGGGGAGACAGATGCCACAGGCATGGGGAAGGGGGGTGTAGTACTCAGACAAGCATTGTCTCATCGGCAACTACCCAGGGGCAAAGTCATAGAGGCATCTCACCAGAGCTCTTGCGGACCCACCGAAGAGGGGCTGAGGTAGGGAGGGGTGAAGGGCTTGCCCAGACCCATCCTAGCTGCCACCGTATCTCTGGATTGTCCCAATAGGAGGTCTCCTCCTCACAGCCCAGGCCGACCCCTCTCCCCACCCTGCTCTCCACCAGGACAGGCCGTGGGGCCTAGACCATCCCCAGGCACAGCAACTGGCCCCGTGGTGGCATGCGGCCAAGTCTCGCCAGCAAGATGCCAGGACCAGTCCTGGCACCAGTGGAAAGCAGCTTTTCTGCTGAGGCCACTGAGCTGGGGGTGTAAGCGTGTGGCACCGTCTTTGCTGCCCGAGAAAGAAGCCAGGGTGGACGAAGGCTGAGCCGCAAGGCGGGGGGAGACGGGACACTGGGGACACCTCTGCTCCAGCCACGCCTGCAGTTCAGTCTGTACCCCAGGCTTTCTGCTGTCGCGACCGGACATGCCCTCTTGTCTCCCTCCCACTTTACTCTGGGTCCTGTCACAGCTTAGGAGTCTGGTGAATCACAGGGTCACACAGCTTGGAAGAGCCACCTCTATGACCCCGTGCAGGGCTCTCCAGGTCCAGGGCAGGGGCTGAAAGGTCATAGGAGGAGGGCCCCCCCCACCCCCTGTCGACTTTCTGGTCCCCGTGCCACACACACACACACACACACACACACACACACACGCAGAGTTGCTGGGCAGTCACAGGCCTCCCTCCCAAAGGGACACAGGGCCAGTCGGTGCCCTGCTCCTGGCCCCCCTGCAGGGAGGAGAGGGAAGGAGGCTTGCATGGGGCAGGAAGAGGGTCGGGGGGGGGGGGTCCACCTCCCCAGAGAATGCATAAATCCAGAGCACGCCAGCGGCCGGGGTCCCTGGATGCGCGAAGAGAAACAAGACCGCTGTTTAGCTGGCACAGCAGAAACCATTTGGGTAAAAATTAGAGACAATAAAAGGCAGTAATGTGATTCTTAACTGTTGCTCTAGGCCTTCAGGGCAGTTAGGGGAAGTAAATTAGGGGCTGTTTGCAGAGTCGAGCGGCTTTCCCTTGGGACTGTGAGGGTCTCCCGGGAGGGAGAGCTGTCCAGGGGGCATCCGGCCTCACCCTAGGTACCCCTCTGCATCCAAGAGTAAAGCTCTTCCAGTTGGCCAAGGCCTGCTGCCTCTGTCCTGTCCCACCCCCACCCCCCACCCCGCGGCTTTCCGTGGGTGAAGAGAGGGAGGACAACTGCATGGCAGAGCTCCCACTGACAGAGCAGGAACCACGGGCAGAGTCTCTAGGCTCCGTGCGCTGCCCCTGCCCCTCTGTGAGGGAGGGTCTCCAGACATGCAGAGTTGGCATCACCCTCCAGGAAGCAGGGCCCACCACTGGGAGCCCCTGCCTGGACCCCAGCGAAGAAGGAAGCTTTCAAAAGGCACCAAGGGCCCCTCGTGATGGGAAGGTGGGAGCAAGGCCCTGGAGAGAATATGCGGTCCTTCTTCTGCCCCAAATCTCTCTCATGTCCCTCCTTTTTGCCAGCGGGCCCCCCCACCTCTTGGTCCCCTTCCCAAGGGCCTAAAGCATCAGCCCTGTGATCTCCTACACATGCCCCACCACACACACACACACACACACACACATACACAAAGCCTCTTCCTCTGCAGACTCTGGCCCTGCCAGGGG